>NW_022280124.1:451852-522539 GCF_004355925.1 Anarrhichthys ocellatus
CCTTAAGAACAATGCCTATTTTATTTTCAAATGTTCAAATACATATACATATACACATATATATATATACACACATATATATATACACACACATACATACACACACATACATACACATATACATACATACACATATATACACATACATGTATATACACACACACATACATATACATATATACACACATACATACATATACACACATACATATACACACATACATATACACACATACATATACACACATACATACACACATACATACACACACACATACATACACACACACACATACATACACACACATATATATATATAATTTTAATAGCATAAATAAAATATGCATATGAGAAGTTTGCTTAAGTAAACACATTGATATGGTAATCAAATTATAACAAACTACAGTTTTGTTCATATACATTGTGATCCATTCAAATTTGGTATTTAGGCATTAGATTAACTTTATTTTCATATGTTAACGTTGCTCTTTTTAACTGCAACATAAATGTTACATACCACCTACATCCCCATGGATGCTTATGAAGAAGAATTCAGGTTAGCTAGTGCTACAGCAAGCTAATATTGCTAGCTATAACGTTATCATCTTCTCATAAAGTCATCTAGTTTGATAATAATACATTTCTTACCATTGGTTAGCTATTTTGTTGTTGTGTTCGATGATGGTGTATGTATAGTATATTCTCAGATATCAAACATTAGCATTGATTTGCACAAACACAGTATATACACCCTGAAAGACATCGATCAAGATCGCTTACTAAATTAGCCAAATAGCACTTTGTATGCACAACCTCCGCCCCGATCTCCACACACTAGTCAGATTGGAACTATGACGGTACTGAACGTAATTCACTATTGTAAATGAGTTTAGTTTGAGTTTAATCCATGTAGACTGGACTGTTTGATTCCGATCATATGTTATGATATTGTTGACTGAGTGCAGTGTTGCATTGTTTTTACTGCTTCATAGCACAAAGGCAATAATGTCTATTTAAAGTTTATACGGTCCAATGACAAAAACCATATCATGACATAACATTTCTGTTGGATCTCATCTCTAATTAGCTAATTTAATTATCTTGTGTGTGAAAATGTGGCTTATTGTACAGTAAAGGTCAACTACAGGCCACAGTACAATACATCCACTCATTAAAAAATAATGAGGGGCCGTATCTACCTTACATCCACAGTTCATGTTCTCTGGAGTACCAGAGATCCCTGATGAATAAATGATAATGAATGATATATGAATCAGTAGGTGGTGAAAAATAACCGTTTCATTTAATTAGCAACTGTCATCAACTGAAACAAATACTTCTTAATCCTCATAAATGGTTAGGATGTAGAATGTGTAGGTCTCTGGCGGTTATAGATAGGTAGATGGGGGTGTTTCTGGCACCTTGAAATACAAATTTGAGAAAATAAATAATTAAAAATGTGGAAAACTCAGAGAGGGAAACCACCATGGTGATACGATTGTCTCAGTTCAGTGGCAAAGCCAGTTATCTCAGAGAGACACATCCACCCAGTCATCCTGTGATCCATTGGCTTGGAGAAGGTATGGTTCGGGTTGACAGACGTTTGTAGTATTAAAAGAAAATGAAAAAAGAAAAAGATTTGCTACCTAGTGGAGAGTGTTTATCTCTCGCTTCCACTCCCTTTACTATCTCTAAATCGTTCCCTTGCTCTTTGGATGTTAATAGATCAGTGCCTGTCTAGAAGCCAACAAGTCAGACTTTTGGTAATGGTGATCTTAGACTTAGGGGGTATGCAATTATGATCCTTTGTCTGTTCTCCTACCTCTCTGCCACGTCATTTAAACAGCTGTTAAACTGAACTCCAGTGGTGGGCCGTGCATTTTATACCTGGGCCTTCAACTGCCGTCTTACCACCTAATAACCTCATGTTGGCGCCACAGCTACGGTTATTTGTTTCTAGGTGTGTAACATCACGTATTAGTTTTAAACCGTTCGGTACGAGGCTTACGAACCGAACAATAATACTGGTGCATTTGGAAAATGCAGAAGCTTAAATTGTGGTAAATATAATGTTTTCGGTGGAGACACCGGTCTGTCTGTTTTGCTTCCGGGGTCAGCTGAGGCACGAATGCTCTGCGAGGCTATGCTAAACTAGCTTAATAAGGAAAACAGCACGCACAAACTCACGCTACATTCTCCCCGCAGCGTTTAGGCAGCTGTTTCCTACCGATTCAAACAGGGCTAAGCAATCACCACACAATCCCCATTTCTCCAGACCATCATTCTTGTTTGTAAAAGAAAACAGCCCAAACTGATTCAATTATCCGGACCCTAACCCCACGCAGGACGGTATGCTTTGTAATTAACGGACAATGCATATGGTCAAAATCGATGTAATTAACACAATGACAAGAGCGAACTCACAAGAAAGAATCGCATTTATTTAAAACAAGGCATGACAAAACAATCCAGCAACACTCACACTAAAGAGCAAGGGCCATTCAAATATTATTTACATCAGGGAACAATATCCATAAATGACACGATAGGCAAAATTAACACTGCAGATGTAAAGAAAACAAAAAGCAGTTTCACTTACCAAATGCTGTTCTATTTAACTACAAAATCCATCCTTCTGTCTTTGTTCACAAAGAGTTCAATGACGCTGTTGTACAGTACATCCATGCTCTGTTTCCCTGCGAACTTGATCGTTGATCTGGAGATCCACTCGGGTCCTTCCAAACGTTTTTAAGAGCACCGTAGCTTGCAAGTGTCCCGCCATACTTTGGTGTCGTGTAGCGGCTTTGCTCAGGCAGCTCAGGTTCCAAATCCAACATGGCTCCATACACCAAGACGTTCAGTTGCAAATAACAGGCATTCCCAGCAATACAATTTGCAGCTCTTCTCCGACCCCGTCAGCCAGGAATACCATTCATAGTTTGCCGACTGAAAGTGGCGCACAAATCCTTTTCTTACAATGTCCAGTTTGTCCGGAAATGTCCTTCTTGAGAAAGGTGTTCCCAGTAACTCCGCCACTAAATCAGCTTCTCCTCCTTCCACCATTTGATGTTAAAAAAAACAAAGCCAAGTTAAAAAAAAACAACTAAAAAAAAAAACTAAAAATGCCATCATTTCTTCCATATCTTTCCACTTGAACTCTGACTGCTAACAACCTAAGTTCTGCTAGCAAGCATACGTTTCACTTTAGTCACGTGCTCGCCCACTGACCAATTACAGCACACGCTGCACCTCGCGGCAGAGCTGCACCTGCACATGAGCTGCACGTAATGCTGACGTCATTATAGGCCGGCTAGCAGATGCTGACACGTCAAAGAATACGCCCAACATGTCTGTCTTCTTACCTAGAGACACAGAGGTGAAATCTGATTGGATAAAAGCTCTACTTAAAACAAGCTGCACTGGAAGCAGAGCAACTGAGGAAGACAGTAGCTGTGCAATGAGAAAATAAGATAATGGGAAAAATATGTTTATAAATTACAATACATGTAGTGTATTTAAGAAAAATTATTAAATTATAAAATAGATATAGCTTTGTGATTCTGTTTAGGCCAGCAGAGAAGGCCTTACAGGCCCTGACGGCCCGCCACTGCTCAACTCTAATGAGTTCTAATTATATAATAATAGAACTCCTTCCTAAAATCTTTTTTTCTCATATTTTTTGTCTTTCTCTATCCTTTTAGAGCTTTCATCACTGGTATTCACTTTCTGTATCACTGTATGAACGAGATCAAGTCCACAAACCTACAAAGCGTTATGATCTAGCCAGATCATAACGCTTTACTTGTAGGTTTGTAGGTCTTGTATAAGAAAAACAACATCAAGACGATGTTATCTCAAAAACAATTAGCATACAGTGCCCTCCAGAATTATTGGCACCCTTTAGTAAAAATAAGCAAAACGAGATGCAAAACAATTGCTTTGTTTATCCTCATGATCTTTTATTCAAAAATATTCACAAAAATCTAACCTTTAACTGAAGTAACATAATTGAAAGAATTCTTATCATTATCAATTCTTATCATGAAACAAATATTTTTCTCAAAAATATATGTGCCACAATTATTGGCACCCCTTCATTTAATATTTTGTGCAGCCTCCCTTTGCCAAGATAGCAGCTCTGAGTCTTCTCCTATAATTCGTGATGAGGTTGGTGAACACATGGCACTGGATCTGAGACCATTCCTCCATGCAGAATCTCTCCAGATCCTTCAGATTCCGAGTTCGACGCTTGTGGACTCTCCTCTTCAGCTCATCCCACAGATGTTCTATGGGGTTTTGGTTGGGGGACTGTGATGGCCATGGCAAAACCTTTATTCTGTGGTCAGTGAACCATTTTTGTGTAGATTTTGAGGTGTGTTGCGGATCATTGTCCTGCTGGAAGGTCCAACCACGGCCCATTTTAAGCTTCCTGGCAGAGGCTGTTAGGTTTTCATTTTAATATCTGCTGGTATTTGATGGTGTCCATCATACCATGTATCCCACCAAGATGTCCAGGGCCTTTGGAAGAAAAACAGCCCTACAACATTAAAGATCCACCACCATATTTCACAGTGGGTAGAGGTGCTTCTCTGTATGGCTATCTTTCTGTCTACGCCAAACCCACCTTTGATGTTTGTTGCCAAAAAGCTCTATTTTGGTCTCATCTGACCATATAACCTGGTCCAATTGAAAATCCCAGTAATGTTTGGCAAACTGTAGGCGCTTTAGTTTGTTGTTGATTGACAGAGGATTTTTTCTGGCAACCCTCCCAAACAACTTGTGGTGATGCAGGTGGCGTCTGATCTGGTAGTTTTGGAGACTTTGTGACCCCAAGACTCAACTAACCTCTGCATCCTCCTCACGGTGCTTGGGGTCAATGTACACACATGTCCTCTTCCAGGCTCCTAACATCTCCTGTCGCTTTAAACTTCTTAATTATTGCCCCGATAGTGGAAATGGGTATTTTCAACTGTTTAGAGATTTTCTTATATCCATTTTCTGATTTGTGCGGCTCAACATCTTTTTGTCGCACATCGTCACTGTGTTCTCGAGTCTTTCCCATAGTGTTAAACAGTTGCGGGCCGTGCATTTTATACATGGGCCTTCAGTGCCGTCCTACTACAGTTGAACCACCTCCTAATAACCTCATTATGACGCCACAGCTACTGTTATTATTTGTTTCTAGGGGTGTAACAATACACGTATTCGTATTAAACCGTTCGATACGAGGCTTACGAACCGAACAATATGTTTGAATAATACTAGTGCATTTGGAAAATGCATAAGCTTAAATAGTGGGAAATATGTTTTTGGTGGACTTTGCTCAAACTGGCAACATGCTGTCTGACACGCCCACCCCAGAAACAAAACATTGTACCCTGGTGAGGCGCGTGTGTTCCGAGAGGCTACGCTAAACTAGCTTAGCAGAAAATCCAACAGCAGTACACAAGCTACAAACTCTCGCCGCAGCATTTAGCTGTTCCCTACTGATTCAAACAGAGCTAAAGCAATCGCCACACAATCCCAGACCATAATTCTTGCTTTGTTAAAGAAACCAACAGCACAAACAGAGAACCAAATGTCCGACCCTAACCCCGCGGATGACGGGATGCTTCGCCATTAATGGACAATGCATATAGTTAAAATCAATGCACTGACAAAGACAAACTCACAAGAACCAGTCACATATATGACAACAAAGCATGATAAATCAATCCAGCAACACTGCGGTGCTGAAACACGTATTCATCCACACACTGAAGAGCACGAGCCATTCAAATATTGTTGACATCAGAGGGAACAATATTAACCATATAATAAAAACGACACGATAGACAAATTAACACAGTAGTAATGCTACTGCAGATGTAAAAACACAAAAGCACTTCACTTACCAAAGCTGCTGTTCACTTAAAGACAAAGTCTATCATCCTTTCTTTGATTACACAGAGTTCAATACCGCGGTTGTACAGAATATCCGTGCGGTTCAGTTCCAGCCAGTGGTCGTCCTGCGAATGTCTTCGTTGAGTTGTAGATCCACTCGGGTCTCAGCAAAAGTTTTCATTCAAAAGCACCGTAGCTTGTAAGTGTCCTGTTGTGCTATGGTGTCGTGTTGCCTTGATTAGCCACCTCAGGTTAGTGTAGCGTAGCTCCAAACACCAAGACACTCAGTTGCAAATGAAAAGCATTCCCAGCCATAAAATGTGCAACGCTTCTCCGACGCTGTTAGCCAGGAATACCGTTCATACAACTCCTTTTCCATGCTGGGTCAGGGCTGCTAGCTGTGGGGTTGGCCGACCCTTTGATACGATGTCCATTTTTTCCTGAAATATCCTTCTCCAGAAAGGCGTTGTCAGTAACTCTGCCACCAAATCCGTTTCTCCTCCTCCTTCAACCATTGAGTGTTATAAAAACAAAACTACACCAAGCAAAACGCTAAAAATGTCATAACTTCTTACATATCTTTCAACCTGAACTTACTAACTTATTCTAGCTAGCTTTCTGCTTCACAATAGTCATGCTAGCCCACTGACCAATCACGCCGCACGTTAATGCTGAGCTGCACGTTAATGCTGACGTAGTTGTAGGATACCTACAATGCTCTGACACGTCAAAGAATACGCCCAACATGTCAAACTAAAGATCTGATTGGTTGAACACTATGACAATCAACAATATCGTCCCCATTTACTTGAATCTGCAAAGGCTATCCAGCAGGCCTCAGGCCTCTCTTCTTACACAGATACATAGAGGTGAAATCTGATTGGATAAAAGCTCTACTTAAAACAAGCTGCACTGGACGCAGCTCTGCAGGCTGGAAGCAGAGCAACTGAGGAAGACAGTAGCTGTGCAATGAGAAAATCAGCTAATGAGAAAAATAATTAGAATACATGTAGTGTATTTATGAAAAATTATTAAATTAGAAAACAGCTATAATTTCGTGATTCTGTTTAGGCCAGCAGAGAAGGCTTTGCTGGCCCTGACGGTAATAATAGTTTTAGATTTTTGTGAATATTTTGAGTGAAAGACCAAGAGGATAAACGGCAAAGATATTTTTTCACAGCCTGTTTTGTTCATATTCACTAAGGGTTCAAATGATTCTGGAGGGCACTGTAAGAAAATTTAATTATATAATGTTTTATAAACTTCAAAAAGTTCAGGAACAAGGACCCCACCCCGAACATATCTAATTTTCTCCTCACAAAGTGTCAAGTTATCCGTTTTTTACTGTTAAGTTAAGTCCTTAACGTCTGCATTTTCCCCACTTGAAAAGGGTCGAGTCCACCTGAAGGGTCCCAAACTGGATTCCACTCAGAAACCAAACAACTTTTTCTTTTTCCTCCTTTTATTTTTGGCAGGTTCAGTTCAGTTCAGTACAGTTCAGTTCAGTTCAGCACGCCACTCAGTTCAGTTAGCCACTTAGTTCAGTACGCCACTTAGTTCAGTTAGCTTAGCACTTCTAGCTTTTTCTAGCAACTTCTAGCAACCAGATAAAACACATTTGTGGACAGTCAGTCATTAAACAACGGCATTACAAAACAAAGGGTTATGTGTATGCAGCTGTGAAGATCGCCGTGGCGTGATGCTAATGCTAATGCTAGCAAACTGGTCGGCAGTTCCCTTCACATCAGCTTCAAAGTCTGTTATTTGCGCAGTGTCAGTTCCCTTACCGGCTGCCTCTCCAGACCTTTCCGACTCGTCAGTCATGCAGTGACGGCCGCAGATCTCCACACGATACGATCTCGACGGTACTTTCCGGACCGTATTTTCTGCGACACCATGTGTTACTGCGTCTCTGGTTATATACCTCCAGGCAGATTGGTTCCGCCCTGCTTTCCCTCCAAACACTCACGCAGTCAGTATCAACCCCATTTACTAACGGCTTCATTTATTATTTTATTTACCATTAGTTTAAATTACTTTCAGTTATTTATATTGTTTCTATTTATATAAAAGAAAACCCCTGTTTGACTTGACACAAAGTATTTAAGCACAACCCATTGACTTCCTTTTCGACTCCTGTGACAGACGAGCAAAATCCTAAACCGCTTACAAAGGCTCTTTCTCAACCCTTCCGATAACAAACTGTTTAAAGACGACCAGCTGTATCCTAAAGTCCCAGAGCTCCCTCCTTCTCCTACCATGCTTTTTTCGCCAGCAACCTAGGCCCTGTTCAGCCGTTCATGTTCCCTGCGGCTCACGGTATCCAACTCTTAAGTTGTCGATCCTCCCTTTCCAACAGCCGACTTCGGCGTCCGAGGGATATCGTCCCTCCCCGACGCTTTTCACCCACCCGCTGTAGATCCAGGCGCTCGAATGACGGCCGAAACCACCGCCTCCTCTTTCACTATGCCGACGCTCCGACAGTCTCTACATATAACACATTACTGAATGGACTCAACTGAAGAATGCAATCACCCAGAGCAACATCCCTTTCCATCAGTCCGATAATAAAGAAGTGCCTCCAGAGCACTTCCGGGTTCCCCGGGCCACGTCAGCCACAGAGCTGATGATGCTGGAGAAGCCCAGCCATCCACATCAGTCCTTTCAGAGGGCCAGGTCGTATCCCACCCTCTTCAAGCTCGCTCTGTCCCAGAGACATCTCACCTTGCAATTTGTTTCCCCCAGACTTCACTATCAACCCATGCACATTCATCCCTGCATCCTTTTCTTCTGCCTTTCATGTCCCATGTACACTGCAATCATTAAGTCCATCCTCTGCTCCTCCATCACCATCTGGTATGCTGCAGCCACTGCCAAGGACAAGGGCAGACTTCAGTGCATCATTCACTCTGCTGAGAGGGTGATTGGCGGCAATCTGCCGTCCCTCCAAGACTTGTTCACTTCCAGGACCCTGAAGCGGGCAAGAAAGATTGTAGCCGACCCCTCTCACCCTGGGCATAAACAGTTCGAGCCCCTTCCAACTAGCAGAAGGCTGCAGTCCATCAGGACCAAGAGCTCATGCCACAAGAACAGTTTCTTCCCCTCTGCGGTTGAGTTCATAAACAAAGCCCGGGATCCCCACCGACTCTGACTTTCCCAGGACAATTTTCCTACTCCCACACCCTTGCACATCCTTTGTTTCCCTATTTAAATACACTTGCCACTTTTACAATATACTTGTTTTAAGCCTGCTCATTTAACTCAAAGTAATATATGATGCATTAGTGCTGGATATAGAAGAAAACGCGATAAGTGTTGATAATAGCGACTTGGGCTAAGTGACTGACCAGGGCCTTTCAGCAAACAATTATGAAGACTGAAAGCTCCACAGGGTGCTGTGATGCATTCATACACTTTAATGTGACTGACAGGACGAGAGTTAGGGCGAAGCATAGAGTTAAGTACTGGACCTGAGTGTGTGTGGGTGTGTGTTTATGTGTTTGTCTCTGTGTATAGCTTCAGGGATGTGGTGAGCATGTGTTAGCTGGGAGATGGTAAATGTAGGTGTGTGTGTGTGTGTGTAAAACCAGCTCTGGGTTCAATACAGCATCATTAAACCTAACCAGGGCTGCAATCACATGCGTGAAGACTTTGTGTTTGTGCGTGTCACATCTGACTGGAGATCAGCTTAATAAAACCTCCCAGCTTGTGCCTTGGTATGTCATCAAGTTTAACAGTCTTTTTTACTTGCTCCATCATCAAAGTCCACCATGAATGGGCAAATGAAATGCGCAATCAATAACCACTTCGGGTAAAAAAAGAAAAGAAACACTATTAAATAAAATGAAATGCCTCAAATGTGCAGTCTAATGTATATGCCATTATTCAGTGAAAACATGGCACTTTACACCAACAATCAGTTGGTTAAAACCAACTGGAGTCAAAGCAAGAGGTAGGAAAAAACAAGCGTCAGCAGAAACAGTTGTGAAGCTCAAAGTTTAGTTTAGATGATATTTCCCTAGCTTTGATTACCCCATCTATCTATTCTCTTCCTCTTATTCTTAGCTGTGACGTGGGGGCAGCAGGCTTTTACAGACATCCCTCTCCACAGCAACAGTTTCCAGCTCCTCCAGGGGGACACTGAAGCGTTCCAAAGACCAGGTGAGATATCAATGGTAAATAAACTGTACTTGTATAGTGCTTTTCTAGTCTTCCGACCAGCCAAAGCTCTTTAACACTACATGTCATCATTCACCCATTCACACCCATTCATACACTGATGGGAGGGGCTACCATGCAAGGTGCCACCTGCCCAACTAACTAACATTCATACAACATTCTCACACCGTAGGCACAGCTACGGGAGCAACTTGGGGTTAAGTGTCTTGGACACATCGACATGGACTAGTGGAGCCGGCATCGAACCACCGATCCTCTGATTGAAGGACGATCCTGCTCTACCACTGATCCACAGTCGCCCTATATTATATATAATATGATAATATAGGCCTATTATCTTTCTAGCATTTACTGGGACTACTTTGGAACCAGTTGGACGTGCCCAGAAAACCTTGAATCCCCTCAATTTAATTGCCACTGTAATGTGGTGGAGGGGTATGTGTGCCCTAGTGACTCTGAGAGCGATGTTATCTGAGGTAAGAGCTCCTGGTAGGGTCTCCAAAGTGTTCCCAGTGGAGGAGACAGACCAATAGCAATTCTCTAACCCTTTATGAATTGACCAGAGCCGAGGAGTTGTAGGATCTCGCCAGAAAAAGGGAAACCGGTGCCCCCTTCTGGAGCAAGACCTAGGAGGGGAGCTAACCAGCGAGCGTCTGTTGGCTGGGATTTGAAACATGGGGCTTGTTCAGGCATAGCTCAAATGATCTACATGGAGCTGACACACTGTGGGCCCACCACTCGTATGGATAGGCATTGGGGTTGGGTGCATTGAGTAACTTCTTATCATTTTAAGGTTCTAATCAACACAAGTCTCGAAATGCCTAAAAAGCATCGTCTCCAAATCCTTCCAATAACAAAGTTAGAGCTCCCCAATAGTAACATTATTTTCCTACGTCTGTGTTAGGTTTCACCAATATACACATGGTAGCCTTGGTTTTTGGGGTAAAACATAAATTGTATGACAAAAAAGTATGACATGAGCAAAATAAAAATGATCCTCAAAAAGTGGCATTATGTTGTAGGCAAACATAACTGAGGCTGAATTAGTTTTCGTTCAAACTCAAAATTGTTCTGGTTTCAGATTTGCACGCCAAATTAAGAGAGTTGGTTTGTAATCATTGAATCAAACTGTACAACAGTAGTCGTTTAAGAAAGGGCTCAAGAATAACATTGCCTTGTTGTCTCTGGGACAATATAACATGTGTTTGGGACGCACAGATATTTTCCTTGAGACAAAGGGATTTTTCTATGTATATATGTATAACTATTGCTTAATAAATGGCAAACTGAACTGAGCATTGATTAATGGATTGCACTGTTATAGTTACTATCACTGGGAGGAGTGCTAGTTAGCTGTTAGCAGCAGAGTCCTGCGGTATGTTTGGCTCACAGAGCTAGCTGCTAACGGGGCTATTAGAACTAACAGAGCTAACAGCTAACAAAGCTAAACACAGCAGAACTGACATTTTCTGCTCAGAGGAACATGAAGCGTTACGCAGTGAACTGCAGTGTAATATGTAATAACCAGATAAATGTACTCCTGTTCTGTACTAATGTACACTGCTGACATACTGTACTTTGAATACAAACAAATGTATGTAGATGTTATTGATTACAAAGTGCTCCAGGATCCAAATATAAAACATTAAAAACAGCAGTTAACTCAGATATATTCTGGAATATGTTCAAATCAATCCTGTTAATCCTGTGTCTTTTAGTGTGACATTAACTATTTTTCTATAGGGCTAGCAAAATAAATATTATTTATTCCCTCAACCTTTTAATGCCGTTTTATAATGCCACCAACAACTGTAGATGCTAATAACAAAGCCCTGCCCCAGACGCATCTGACCCAGATCTGCACTCTATGTTAGTGCTCTTTCAGATAATAATGTAGCAACAGCTGAGCAACTTTTCTTGCACAATTGTTTGTCGGTCACTACACCATTGTATTTGAAATCGTTCCAGTCTCCATCCCCAAACCCATATAATTACACAAGAATATAATTATTACTGGTGATACTGATGACTGTTTATCAGACATTTTCCAACTCCCGATCAATTTAGCTCTGAATAGGTAAATGGTAAAATGACATGCATTTATGCAGCGTCTTGCCGTGTCAACATTCACCCATTCACACATATATTCAAACACTGATGGCAGGGGATCGAAACGTTGATCTACTGATTAGTGGACGACCTGCTTGACCCCCTGAGCCACAGACGCCCAGGTAACAGATGTCTGAGCGATTGCTGAATTCTCCTAGTTTAGACAGAGGAGCCACTTTTGTTTAACAAAGCAAATTCAAGAAGATATTGAGATAGAAAGGGGAGAGAGGGCTACACAGAGCGAGACAATGAGAGGAAGAGTCCTAGCGAGAAGGGACGATAGACATAGTGATGAGAAATAAGACAGCGGTAGTGGCAGAGCCACAAAGCAAAACCGTTGGAAAAAAGGAAGGCAGGAAAGAGTGTTTAGAGATGAAGGAGAACGGGTGAAAAGCAGAGGGAAAAGGTCTGTGAGTTCCCTGGCATCAATCTTCAATGCTCCACCACACTTTCATTACTTCTAGCTCAATGCAGATGAAGGATCCTCTCAGTAAAATGGAACAAAAGTTAATTTAACTGCTGACCTCCTGTTACAGCCACACACACTACACATACATATCACTGCTGGAGAGGGAAAACCTTGCAAATAGATTTTCTTTCTTTTCTTTAATTTTGTTGTATGTACATGTAGTTTGATATTTAGATTTCAGAGACTTTTCATCGAGTTGCCTTGAAAAAAACTATGCACCAGATCCTGCTGTGTCTGCTTCAACTTTCTCTGTTTTATCAGGGTACATCCATATAATTACTGAAGACTGGTTACTGACTGATCATTAATGCTGTGTATTTCAATACTGCCGCAATTTGTGTCGAGATAATTCACCGCTCGCGGAGGCGGAAGTTGTTTCTCATCAGTTCAAAGGTCAGAACCGCGGCTGTGACAAAGAGTCGCCGGCTGTATTTCTGTAGCTGAGAGAACAATCTTCTGTACTCCACTGCGGCGGGGAGGATCTTAATCTGTTTTTGGAGGACCCCTTTTGTTTCGTTTGCTTTCTCACTTCTTTTACTAACACACACACACATATAGCGTTAAGCTAGGGGTGTAACGGATCACAGACCTCACGGTTCGGTTCGGATCACGGTTCAGGAGTCACGGTTCGGATAATTTTTCGGATCAACAAAGACAAGGGGAGGAGACAAATATAACTTTGCTTTCCATTTATTAATTAAAGAACTTCAAGAACACTTAAAGCAAAGAACTTTAGGCTGTAGACTTACATGAAAACAAAAATATTGAAGATGTCCAATTTGAAACAAAATGAAATAAATAAATAAAAATAATACATTCAAGAATTGTGTTAAGTTTAAGTGCAACATGAGGTATGTTGATATCCTCGTCCTTTGATCAATATTGAAAGAAAGAAACAGCCAGTGAGCTAGTTTCCACTGTTTCAACTGAACTGAACTGCTCGGCAACAACTTGGGTCTATGTTTACTTCCTGTCAGGTTATGTCATTCAAATACACTGAAATAATGTTTACCATTACTGTGACATTATTTTCAAAAAGATGAGAATATCTCCATTGTCTGGGGAGAGGGTAGACCTTTCTGTGGTGACTTGAATATTATTGGGCCTGTCTAGCTTCCACTCTGATACTTCTGTCAGCACCTGCCCCAGGTGTGTGTCTGTGTGACTCTCACAGAGGGGGCGTGTCTACAGCACTGGACTATGAATCACTCCGCCGTGGTGAAAGCAGTCTCTACAGTCTTTTCCTTTTCATAGAGATCTGGAACAAGCTTCATGCTGAAGTGGGTGCGTGAGTGGATTTTGTAGCGTGGCTCAAGCATTTTAACCAGATTTAGAAATCCTTTGTTTTCTACAACGGAGTGTCCCCCTTCGCTGACAGACGGGATGGTGGCTCTTCATATGTGTGGACATGCCCGATGTTGCCGTTGTCGTGTGTCTTTCTCTTTAAATAACGCCTACATACCGTAACGGTTTCGTCCACCACCCTCATCCGTCATTAAAGGTTACAGGGAAGACAAAATGCTCCCAAACTTGCGACTTAAATGACGCCGCGGCTTCTGACGTTCCTCCGCTCGCCATGACTTTCGCCGTTAAATGCTTCCAACCTGCTCCGTTCACGTGAACACACTACTGCTTTATATCTGTTCACTGACACTCTGCATTGATATTCGGGGACTTGTTACTTGAAAAGGAACAGCAGCAGTAAAACTGTATTACACACTGATGATTAAAGTGTAAAAAAAAAAGAAAAAAAATACTTGATTGATCCGCGGTTCACGAGTGATCCGAACCGTGAGGGGTTATCCGAACGGATCACGGATCGATCCGTGATCCGTGACACAACTACTTTAAGCTTATGTAGCTCCGGGGTGCGCTAACGGCTTCAGACACGTGTAGCTAACGAGGTCTCTATTGTCTACCGCCATTGTAGAGCCTCGTGTCATCTTGTGGTCTCGCGAGAGACCTCGCCACGTTTCAGATTACATCATACGTTGTCTGAGCTGTTCTCTCGCTCCTCCCCCCTGCACACACTACATGCGCACACACACTCCCCCCCCCCCCCTTCACCATAGTCTGTTGATTTTAGATAGCGTGCTCATAAATGTATAGTTGTTGTTAGTTTTAGATATTAGTTGACTAGATCATTATTGTTAGAACTTAATAAACTCTGTTATATTTTAAAGAGTAGCTGTCTGTGATTACTTTGTCCATGTGTATTGTGATAATATCTGGATATGTGGTCTGTGCTCGAACTTAAACCTTCACTTTCACTCTGAATGTATAATAGTACTTTGACTATTGACATTGTGAGTGAACACTAATTATGAGACTTAGTTTATCGTTTGGTTATTGGTGCCCCGTTATTAATAATAATCATTAATAATTTTACTGATATTAATAATTATATTGATGTCAATAATTTAGTTTTCTTAAATGCTGATAACTCAAACACGCTCCTTTTCGGTCCCGACACCATCTACACCTCGGACTTCAAACACAACTCTGCTAACTGCCACCTGCAAAAGTTCTCTGACGACTCTGTAATCGTCGGCCTCATTTCCGACGATGATGACAGGGAATACAGGGAATTGAACCAGGACTTTATAGGATGGTGCCAGCGGAACCACCTCCAGATCAACTCTGGTAAAACCAAAGAGCTGGTGGTGGACTTCAGCCGGGGTAAACACTCCTCTGGTACCAGTGAACATCCAGGGAATGGACATTGAGATCGTGAGATCTTATAAGTACCTGGGTGTTCACTTGAACAATAAACTGGACTGGACTGACCACACACATGCACTTTACAAAAAGGGTCAGAGCAGACTCTATCTGCTGAGGAGACTCGGGTCTTTTGGAGTACAGGGAGCACTCCTGAGGACCTTCGACTCTGTGGTGGCATCAGCCATCCTTTATGGAGTGGCCTGCTGGGGAGCAGCATCTCGACAGCTGACAGGAACAGACTAAACAAACTTGTCAAGAAGGCCAGCAGTGTGCTGGGGTGTCCTCTGGATACGGTGGAGGTGGTGGGAGACAGGAGGATGATGGCTAAGCTATCATCCCTGATGGACAACACCTCCCACCCCATGTGGGACGCCCTGGCAGCTCTGTGCAGCTCCTTCAGCCACCGGCTGATTCAACCCCGGTGTGTGAAGGAGAGGTACTGCAGGTCCTTCCTTCCTGCTGCTGTCAGGCTGCACAACACAGCTGTGCTCCCAGTAGACCACACAACACTGTGTATATATATTTTTAGTTATATTTTAGTTATTTTAGTCTCTTGTTTGCACTAGGTATGCTGCTGTAATCCGGTAAATTTCCCCACTACGGGACTAATAAAGGATTATCTTATTTTAGCTTATCTTAAAATCATCCCAAGTTAATACATTATTTTCTCATGTTTGTATAAATTTTGCAAGAAACTGCAAAAAAAACTGAATATTTGTCACCCATTTTTACAGATTCATGTATTGGGTACAAACAAATGGTCTTGGGGACAAACTGCATAGAATCATCCAACAATTGATGCTTTTCTTCTATCCTAACCTCCTGTTTAACATCGAAAGAAAATTAAACATTTGTGTGTTGTTGAGCAGTCCTTCCAAGAATCTGCATTCTTAGTAATTACATGAAACCCATCCCTTTGATGTCATTGGAGATATTAATACTTGTCCAGTGTTTCCAAAATGATTACACATGCAATTAAATGGTGAATGAATAAAATTACATCAACAATCTGTCTATGCTGGTCCGCTCCTTCCTCCTCTCTCTGCCAGCTTTGACACATTGTTCCCCCTGTAGACAGTAATAATTCTTAGAAAAAAGAATGTTCAGTCACAAATCAAAGGATTACAGTGTTGGAGCTTTAAAGACATGCAGCATATCTCTTGATGATCTACTGCAATTTACAAGAAGATGGTCATAGACTGTAAATCCCTTAATGACCTTTATACTCAATGTGCTCAAAGATAATTTAGTAATCTTAAGAAGGAAGCGGGAGGGACCTCCTTAAATACTAGTCTATGTATGTATATATGGCTACACAACAGTAACAAAATAACTTTTGTTTTCCTCTAGAAATGTTTGTCAAGTGAAAGTAGAGGTGAGTAGAAGGGGGGAGGGGTATTGTGTGTAACTATACTGGATTTATAAGTCAAGGCTACAACGAGGAATTTCAATTTTTGATGACTTCGTAACATTCAATTATTCTGGTGTTATAGTGGGTACGGAAAGTATTCAGACCCCTTTAAATTTTTCACTCTTTGTTTCATTGCAGCCATTTGCTAAAATCAAAAAAGTTAATTTTATTTCTCATTAATGTACACTCAGCACCCCATCTTGACAGAAAAAAACAGAAATGTAGAAATTTTTGCAAATGTATTAGAAAAGAAAAACTGAAATATCACATGGTCATAAGTATTCAGACCCTTTGCTCAGTATTGAGTAGAAGCACCCTTTTGAGCTAGTACAGCCATGAGTCTTCTTGGGAATGATGCAACAAGTTTTTCACACCTGGATTTGGGGATCCTCTGCCATTCTTCCTTGCAGATCCTCTCCAGTTCCGTCAGGTTGGATGGTGAACGTTGGTGGACAGCCATTTTCAGGTGTCTCCAGAGATGCTCAATTGGGTTTAGGTCAGGCCTCTGGCTGGGCCAGTCAAGAATGGTCACAGAGTTGTTCCGAAGCCACTCCTTTGTTACTTTAGCTGTGTGCTTAGGGTCATTGTCTTGTTGGAAGGTGAACCTTCGGCCCAGTCTGAGGTCCAGAGCACTCTGGAAGAGGTTTTCTTCCAGGATATCTCTGTACTTGGCCGCATTCATCTTTCCTTCAATTGCAACCAGTCGTCCTGTCCCTGCAGCTGAAAAACACCCCCATAGCATGATGCTGCCACCACCATGTTTCACTGTTGGGATTGTATTGGGCAGGTGATGAGCAGTGCCTAGTTTTCTCCACACATACTGCTTAGAATTAACGCCAAAAAGTTCAATCTTGGTCTCATCAGACCAGAGAATCTTATTTCTCATAGTCTGGGAGTCCTTCATGTGTTTTTGGCAAACTCTATGCGGGCTTTCATATGTCTTGCACTGAGGAGAGGCTTCCGTCGGGCCACTCTGCCATAAAGCCCCGACTGGTGGAGGGCTCCAGTGATAGTTGACTTTGTGGAACTTTCTCCCATCTCCCTACTGCATCTCTGGAGCTCAGCCACAGTGATCTTTGGGTTCTTCTTTACCTCTCTCACCAAGGCTCTTCTTCCACGATTGCTCAGTTTGGCTGGACGGCCAGGTGTAGGAAAAGTTCCGGTCGTCCCAAACTTCTTCCATTTCAGGATTATGGAGGCCACTGTGCTCTTAGGAACCTTGAGTGCTGCAGAAATTCTTTTGTAACCTTGGCCAGATCTGTGCCTTGCCACAATTCTGTCTCTGAGCTCCTTGGGCAGTTCCTTCGACCTCATGATTCTCATTTGCTCTGACATGCACTGTGAGCTGTAAGGTCTTATATAGACAGGTGTGTGCCTTTCCTAATCAAGTCCAATCAGTTTAATTAAACATAGCTGGACTCCAATGAAGGAGTAGAACCATCTCAAGGAGGATCAGAAGAAATGGACAGCATGTGAGTTAAATATGAGTGTCACAGCAAAGGGTCTGAATACTTATGACCATGTGATATTTCAGTTTTTCTTTTTTAATAAATTTGAAAAAATTTCTACATTTCTGTTTTTTTCTGTCAAGATGGGGTGCTGAGTGTACATTAATGAGAAATAAAATTAACTTTTTTGATTTTAGCAAATGGCTGCAATGAAACAAAGAGTGAAAAATTTAAAGGGGTCTGAATACTTTCCGTACCCACTGTAAGTGTTAGTTTGTATAGATCGGCAATATTAGCATGCGTTGCTGTGGACCGCAGGAGTACCTACATAGACAATTCTACACATAGTAGCTTTCAGTAAGTTTTCTATAAAAACATTTCACCAAGTCTCTATTTTACAAAAGTCTACACCCTCATTAATACATGCGCTTGGTCAGTGGCCCTCGGCTTAAAACCATGACACCCAAGTATCTGTCTAGCATCAGTTTTGGACATGTCGGGGACAGCGAGTCAGTTTCTGCTCATTACATGCGTAGTGTCTTTTCAAAATAAACTTCTATGTTCACAGGAAATGTACACTTTCCACTCGTGACATGCATACAATGTCAAAATAAACTTCAAATTTAGGTTTAATTTTCAGCTTTACCGATGCAGCAAAACTACTTTGTTAGGTTTAGGCAACAAAAGCACTTGATTAGGCCCTGAAAAATATCATGTTTTAGGTTGCGAGAAGTATTATTGTAAAATAAAATTGTGTACGTAATTGGCGTTAATTAAGTACCCAACAAAAAAGAGTAAAATAAGTCAACGTTGACTTGGGACAGCAGTCTCCTTATATACAGATAATATGATTAAGATGCTGGTGTAATGTTTACTGTGTTCACCATATTAGTTTAGGAAGTTAGCATGCCAACTTTTATTAAATTGCATTAAACACAAAGTACTGCTGAGGCTGTCTGGAAAGTCATAAGATTTGTAGGTAATTGGTCATGCACTAAAGTACACAAAAACAACTGGAACCTATAAAACAGAATGCTGATTGAAAAGATGCTTTAGTGGATATATAATTCAATCAAAATAACAGTATGTCTGAGTTGAATATTATTTAACTTCATTTTCAAAGGGCCAACCAAAATGTATAGAAAGAAACAGGATTATTGTAAAATATATAATTCTTTGGAGCATTCTTGTGCAGTTAGAGTAAGTAATCAGCATAGTGTATAGAACTACATTTGAAAGCAGCTTTCTAACCGTGGTGTGACACCAGAGCAGCAAATCAACACTAGTGTCTCACATGAAGTCCCTGGACTAGTTCTAAACTAAGGTATTTGTTAGTACTCCTCTGACTGCTGCTCCGCTGCCTCCTTCTCCTTTCTGGTTAGATGATGATGATGGCTGATGGCTGTGACCCACACATCACCATACTTTAAAGCTCTTTTTCAATAAATCATGGAGCGAGGGGCGACTTGTGCCTGTAATCTCAGCTGGATGGGTCACTAAATTTTTAAGATTGCATCCCGCATCTTGATTTTAGGATATATACAAACTGTTGCTCCTTGAGCTCATAGCTCCATTTCAAAGTGTAAGAACATTTGACAGTGCTGTTGTACTGCTATCTGTGCACCTTTTGTGACTGGAGTAAGGTGACAGTCCCACCATCACTGGAGGACTTTGGTAGAGCCGCTGCAAATCTGCTGCAATTCAGAGCATCTGTGTTAAAATGTTCACTTTAAATACAAGAACTGCAGGTACAGTAATTGTTAAGCTGGTTGCACAATTATGAATATTATTAATTCAGATTTGTAATACTTATCACCTTTATCCTAGGTTCTACCAGGAACCAAAAAGGGTATTAACAATGTTATTTCTATATAAAAAAAACACTTTATCCTACATTTCTCATTTAAAACTTTACCCTAAATAAGCTGTTTGCATAGATGAGATTCTGGAAAAAAAGTTAAATCAATTCCGGGAACTGCAACTCCTTCCACTGTAAGTTAAATAAGCTTTTTTGTAGATCCTGACATCCAGGAAATTTGAATTTGCAGGAAGTCAAAGAAAGCATAGCTAGCTAGCTACCTGTAGGCTGTGGTAAGTATAATGTGTATTAATCGTGACTGAGCATAAGAACCACTGATGCTACGCGCTCTAGTTATTGTAGAGTGTTAGCGGAGGGGTTATGCTCAGGATGCTGTGCATCATGTTGTGCACCATCGAGCCATGGTTTGAGGCATTTATATGCAATTGCAGATTAAAGCAGATATCGCTTTTTAAAAGCAGTCATTTACAGAGCCAGACTTAAGGACAAATGCTGCATGAGAAATAAAATGGCTGGTATAACAGCAGCTCTGTTTGACCTTCCCCGCTTTCCAGTGGCGGGCCGTCAGGGCCTGCAAGGCCTTCTCTGCTGACCTAAACAGAATCACAAAGTTATATCTATTTTATAATTTTATAATTTTTCTTAGATACACTACATGTATTATAATTTATAAAAATATTTTTCCCATTATCTTATGTTCTCATTGCACAGCTACTGTCTTCCTCAGTTGCTCTGCTTCCAGTGCAGCTTGTTTTAAGTAGAGCTTTTATCCAATCAGATTTCACCTCTGTGTCTCTAGGTAAGAAGAGAGGCCCGAGGCCTGCAGACTCACAAGTGAATCCCTTTGCAGTTTAAGTGAATGGGGACGATATTGTTGATTGTCATAGTCTTCAACCAATCAGATCTTTAGTTTGACATGTTGGGCATATTCTTTGACGTGTCAGAGCCTGCTAGCTGGCCTACAAGTACGTCAGCATTAGTGCAGCTCAGTTTCCAGGTGCAGCTCTGCCGCGAGGTGCAGAGTGTGCTGTGATTGGTCAGTGGGCGAGAACGTGACTATCGTGAAACTAAACTTAACAGCAGAGGCTTAGTCGGGTAGTGAATCATATCACGTGATGCAGCTCAGCCAATCAAATATGGGCATTCTGACTGAGCGAGATGTACCACACACCATGACACAGGGGACTGAGACGAGGAAAGACATTGCAGAGCAGTACGTAAAATGTTCAAGTTGTGAAAGTAAAATCATAAGACGATCTCTTTGGGCCACGACTTGTCATTAAGGAATGATGGTGGGTCCCACAGCCACACCAGCTGAGATCCACTGTCCCACATGAGTGCAGAAAATATTATGTTTTCCTGAATTTAAGCTTCTGTATTTTCCAAATGCTGTAGTACTATTCAAACGTATTGTAAGCCTCGTACCGAACGGTTTAATACGTACATAGTTACAGCCTTAGAAACTAATAATAATTGTGGCGCCATCATGTGGTAATAAGGTGGTATTTCAGCTGCAGGACAACAGTGAAGGCCTAGGTATAAAATGCACGGCCCGTCACTGCCGCTTTCTATTATTATTATCTCTCTAGCTTTGAAGAGGTGAGGAACAACAGCATTGGTGAGCCAACAAAGTCGCTCTTCAAATCGCTTCTGTGATATCAAATACTCCTGTGGAGAATTTCAGTATTAAACGCATTATTAGTAGGATTAAATAACACCCCTAGTGGTGAGTAGAAGTGTCACAATAATAAATATGTTAGTCACAATATGTTTCCATATGGAATGTATTATGTTTATAATATCCTCACTTATAGAGGATATTATATGTTACAGTATATTAACTCATTGAATGTATTAAATCATAGAAGTATAGTCACTAAAGGTATTAAAACACTATGAATAGTTTTGAGGGTCAGTAAGGGATCATTTTTGAGTGAGCCTTTTCAGAGGTGCAGCAGGGGGACGGACAACTGACCAGCAGGTCAGAGAGGAGGAGTTCAAGATGTTTGCCACAAAGGATCGATCCAGGGAGGGGACAGGATTCAAATGGAGCCAATCACTGATCAACGGAGGATCATTCACATGTTTTAGGACAGTTCGGACACTTTCCGACTATCAGGGGATATAAAAGACAACGTTCGAGAGAGCATTCCTCAGACCACTTCCGCTCTCGTTTTTCAGAACCTGAATTCAGACCTGTGAGTGAGGTGCGTGCATGTGGTCTCTGTTCTCGAGAACATTACTATTGATAGTTAATTCAGTTTGTAAGTGAACTTTGTGTAGTGCATTAAATATTGTTTTTAATTTTGAACCGGATCCAGCTTATTCTTCTGATGCGCGTGCGCAGTAAGAAGCTCGCAGCAGAAGTGTACCTGCGGCCTGCAGGCTCTCTCATCCTTTGTTCTTAAAAACCTAACACTCCAAACGGATTGACAGGTCATCTGATGCCTCTGCTATCTTTCACTACTCTACAGTAGATTCACCTCTCATTCATAAATGAATGCAACGCCGGCCTGCTGGTGAGACTGTCTAACACGTTTTGTGTGATCAGGACAGAAAAAAAAAGCGAGAGAGGGGTAATATTTCTCCAAACACTTCTCCTTACCAATCATTTCATTTGACACAACCTTGTCAGCTGCTGTATTTATAGAACATGAAACAAGCTGTCAATCAAGGCTTTTCCTCTCTACCTGCAACAGAGAATTAGCGGGATGGTAGAGATGCAAGGACCACAAATTATTCATAATCCCATATAAATTATACATCAAAACAACCTCAAAGTTACCATCCTTTGTATATTTTCACATCATGAATAAAACACATGCCGATTATACAATAACCCCCCATGCCCTGATGAGTCTCTCACTGGTATTCTAAGATAATGGAAGAAACGCTATGAATCACGGGGAGAAATGGGAAAAGCAACCGGCAGTGTAATGAAATGATTGAATTTCTCTGTGGAGACTGTGTTCATATTTTGGGTGTGTGATACAAGTCGGTATTAACAAAAAAAAATGTAAAATGCACGTGCTAAAATTATGAATTATACTGTTATAACAAGATACAGTACATACCATCACAAATATGACATAACATCTGGACAAATAGTTTCAGACTTTAATATTTCAAAAGTAAAGCTGATATTATGAGTAGGCTGCATGCAACCCTCAGACAAAGCCCTCTAATAGAGTGGAACAGAATGCATTAAAGACCTCCGAGTTCAGTCAGCTGTGCTATCTGCAGTCTGTTCATTTGCTATCTGGCTGTCATGTGTCTGTCTGTTTGCAGAGAGACAGAATCAACATGCAGCTTATTGGAATCAGCAGCCAAAGTTAAACTCATTTTGTTCATTTTCTCATAAACTATAACCTGGGTCTGACAAGCCAATATCCATCTGTAACCACGCTGTCAACATCTGCCCAGTGCCATGCTGCTGTGAGAGTTTGTTACAGGCTGCAGGGCCTTCACAAAAAACCTTTATTTTTATAGCATTCATGAATTAAAGATGGCTTCCCCTGGGGTGTAGAGGTAGAGTTGAGGCTTTATGGATCTCTCTCTCTCACTCCTCTGCATTAAATCTCCTGCATACCACAGGCAATGTATCAGGATGTTAGACACGGAAAACAATAACAGCCAAACATTCTTATCTAGCTTTTTGTTTGTATTTCTTCCTCTCAATATCCATTTCTTGTTTTCTCCCGTGCTTCTCGCTGCTTTCTGAAAGTTCAAGTCAGTCCATTAAAAACTGCATTACCCACAAGTCAACAGGTTATGTAGTCCATTACGGCTGAAGGTCAGGTTTTCTTGTTCTGTGGCTGGTGGATTTGGGGAAACAGGCAGATGTGGATGGCATAATGGACAAGATCTGCTTCAGGAAGCATCAAAACACAATCTGAATTTACAACCTTAAAATAGTCAGGACCTTGATGTTTAATTTTGACCTGTGAAAAACAAGAACAACATGTATAGATTTAAATAGAAGTGGATTAGAAGTTGATTTCTGTTCATCAACCAAGATTCCGTGGATGAGCGGGGAGTGGTCAAACAACAGAGACCTCCGGGAGCAGAGGCAGGGCTTCTGATCTCCCCTAGATGTACTGTTTGACCACCTGTTCTCACATGACTGAACCATCTCCATGACAACTCATTTCGTAGAGATGTGGTTGAAAGCTTAGGGAAAATGAAGTGGACTCTGATTTAGGATACAGGTTGAAGTTATTGTTTCCATGTATGAAGTGTAATTTCATGCTCAAGAAACATTGAAAAATGATTTTAGAGAATGTCACCTTTTAAGGGGAACCACGCCTATTTGTAAAATGTGTTATTCCATGGTTTAAGACAGTCCAAAGATATTAGTAAACATGATCAACTCTCTCAAATCTAAAAACTAGAGAGCTAAAATTTGTCC
The DNA here is from genome assembly GCF_004355925.1 of Anarrhichthys ocellatus. Classification (NCBI taxonomy): domain Eukaryota; kingdom Metazoa; phylum Chordata; class Actinopteri; order Perciformes; family Anarhichadidae; genus Anarrhichthys; species Anarrhichthys ocellatus. The sequence goes on from NW_022280124.1 coordinate 476,300, forward strand.
TCAAGTTCAAAGTGTGGAGCTGTTATAGATGGCATTAAGAGCATTCAGGGAAATGTTCTGAGTATGTGGGTCAAGTTTCTGTTTCACAACTGGCAAAACTACAAAAAAGGTATTTTGGGTATAAAAAAGAAAATTAACAGTGTCCAATTCATTGATGTTTCTGTTTTTTTGTATTTATTATTGACAAAATATTATATGTGAAGAATTCTGGTAAAATTCAGTACTACCCTGAGCCTTCCACTTAGCACTTATTGTATTCATACTAGTTTGTTGCACTTATTGTATTCGTTTGTTTCTGTACTTTTGCTCTGGTTCATGCTCTTAGATGCTTGTTTAATAAACAAGGAGATGCACTTATGACTTCTGGTGACTAGTAGTTCTCTTGAATACCTATGTTGAATACACTTATTGTAAGTCGCTTTGGATAAAAGCGTCTGCTAAATGACTGTAATTTAATGTAATGTAAATTTTCACAAATACTATTCCAAGGCCATGAAAATGACATATTGGAATTCTTAATTTAGGTTGTGTTCCCCTTTACAGCTTGATCTAGTCTTGCACAATCAACATGTATGGTATTAGCTAGCTAAAGATCTTATGCTATTAGTGTGATCTTGCTTACGATTACCATTACTTCAAGCTGCAGACCAACCTGTAGCTCATGGTAAAGGTTGTTGGACAGGATTGGACAGTAGCTGTGGTGGCAGAGCTGCAGCAGTAGCAGCTCACTGTCTAAAAGCACTTTCATGGTGTTCTGAGTCTCATTATGATCTTTATGGCGAGGTTTGCCATTGCTGCAGATGAAAAGCTGTAGTTCAAAGAAATCCATTTGTTAGAACACACTAACAAAAAAAAGTGAATTGTTAAGATGCCTAGTAAATTTTCCACTACAATAAACCATAAACTCCAAATGTGTCACCCTTGTTTTTCTATTCATATGTTGCGATGACAACTTCACGTTCTAACCTTCTCAACTTATTGCTTTTGCAGCAATAGTGTCTGCTTCAAATACACCTTTTAAACATGATATCAAATGTGAAGTTATCAGTTTTGTACTTGGGGTCTTTATACTAAGAAATAAGGTTTAAAGTGTGCCAAGTGTACCTTGAAAGCGTTGTAAACTACCCATCCTGGCTAATCATCCAGCAAACTGAAAGCTTTACAGTCTGTTTGAAGGCTGTGATTCACACTGACAGAAGACAACAGGAAAACAAATAGTCTGATGCTCTCTCTTGGTCACTGCAGTCTGATCTAATATCCGTCAAACAACAAAAACTTACATAAAGGAAGTGAAATCATCCATCAATTCTAAACATTTCTGCGTGAGTAAGAAACATCTTTATCACCCTAGTTTGTCCATTACAATGATGCTACCTGCTAGAAGGTGTGTGTAACCCCAGCTGTAACTAGTTACTAACTGTTATTTTGTAGGCTACTCTTACTCCCTGCCGCTAACAAAGCTCTGCTAATTTGGCAATGAACATTTAATTTCCCAATAATTATTCACAATGAAAGTCCCCAGTTTTATTATGAAGCAGCAAAATCAGGAAATGTTGGGTTTTCATAAGCAGCAATTTAACACTACGTCTATACCGCTGAAAGCGAAACAGTAAATGTCTGAAAGTACAAACCGATTCTGAAGAGAAAATAAACTTCAGAGAAGCTACGAAAGTTCTGAGAGCTGACCCCATATGTCTATCTTCAGAAACAGACATGAGGTGAGTCCTGGAACATGGGTTGGACGCCGCAATCCATAATAAATAATCCATGCAAAAATATTGTCTCATTTTTGAAAAATAAAATTAAAAAAGTTTAAAAAAAAGCCCACAGAAGGGTCTACAATATGTGTTTCAAGGATATATCCAGATGTCAAACTGAATCATCAGTGAACGCAGGTTAAAAACATAAAGATGGAAACTAAAGTGTTAAAGTGAACCACCACATCGCCTGGTGATAGAGAACAAAACTGACTAGGTCTTTATTCACGGTTACAATCATTAAGAAGCAAAAGCAGCAAGTGCAGACATTCAGTCTACATATAGCTTAAGTAGCTAGCATAGCGTAGAAGTGCTAACGCTCATTTATGATGCTCTATCATACTCTGCTGACGTTTTAGAAATGTATATCTCCTTCCAACCTCTCCAAGTAACGAGTACACAACGTTTAACCACGACAAGCTCCAAACCCACAAAACTCGCCTGAAAATGAAGACAATCTGAAACAATTTCAGTCTATGGAGCACAGCCAGAGAGTTGTCGGAACCTGGTCAGCTCTGGCCAATGCTACACTATGATTGGACACTCTACAGTTGAGGGTGGGACTTAACGAAGAGTCAACTTAATCTGGACTAATCACATCTCACAAGCTACTCTCATTCACAGTTCGTACATATACCTACAAAAAGTTATTCACTGAAATTAGTATGTGACCCACATAGTCATGAGTCAGAAGGTGCATGGCTGTCTCTGAGGACGTCAGGTGACGTAGTATAAAGAGAGACAAAGTCCGCACAGGGAGAAGGTTGGGAGGTGGATAGATGGATGGGTCAAACATACACAGATATTCACCCAGGAGGCCACCATGGCTTTCACTTACTTTCCACTTCATTTTGCTGAATAAACTTGAAATATAATGCAAGATATGTGATGAACTATAAACAAAATCCTATGTGACAAACAGTACATCTAAGATTGTGTTAATGTGTCTTTTAAAATACCCTTGAACTGATGACAGCTATCAGAGGTGTCTTAATTTTAATTTAATTTTAATTTATTATGCTATATTGATCCCTTTAAGGGGGAAATTTGTCTCTGCACACCTTTGTGAATTACCAGCTGCTAACATGCCACATACTGGGAATATGTAATTTTGAGAAGATGGCATTTTTGCTAGTGATGCCACATCCTGAAGGAGCTGGTGAATGTGAGGTGATTGAAAATTATGTAAATTAGAATTCAGCTTCAAGACCTTTTTTGGCGTGAAGCAGGAAAATAAATGTGAGGCCTCCGACACACCAATAAACTATTTGCACTGTATTGTTTATACGAGCAGGTTACAACATACACACCTATGTACTGGTGACTGTTTCGACAGGCGGAGTCTCTCATGTATTACAATGATGCAATCCAAAAAAAGCACATTCTCTTTCCTCTTGAGACTTTCTAGTTGACAATGACATGTATCCCAAGGGCCACAGTACAGTAATTACAAACTTAAAAACACACACACACATAGACACACAAGTGCTGTTGTTTATGACTGATGCCATCCGCTCCCTCTGCTACCAATCAGTTTATCTGACAACAGCATCATGCATGGCCAGGGGGAGATCTACACTCACAAGCACATACACAATTTCCAGTGCAAACACGTCCATCTCCCCATCCCTCCAACCCTGCACACCTCTTCTGTTTGATCTCTCCCATCCATTCCCTGTTTAATCCATGTTTCTCCCCCGGCCCCCACCAAATGAAATGCAAATAGCTCGGCATAACCTCGGGCGTCATTTATCTAAATTAGTGCGCCGAGTGTGGCTCCCCATGGGGCGCCCATATGCTAGTGCAGTTAGCGTCATTAGCTTCATTAGCCCATGTCAGACCATTAATTACACATCAAGCCTATCAGTTAGCTGGGGCTTGGGGTTCCCATCCACACTGGACTTCAGTGGGCAGGAAGGGAAGACAGACAAGCCTGAAGGGGGATGGTAAAGTAGCATGCAGACTTTCAACCGACACCAGAGAGGGGACATGTAGATGTCAGTGGAGAGTTTTTTTAAAGTCTAAATTGCACAGACAATACAACTTGTCCAGACACTCCAACTGGAGCAGTCTTTAGTAAGGAGGAAGGTGGCATGGAAGTAGATGTGGAAGTAGATGCAGACATAATTGATGGTTTTGTGGTTGGGGGCTGTGATGGGACATCTGATTCAGAACATTCTGATCATGAACTTGCAGAAACATTTTCCCTCTCTGAAAGCATTTCCAACTGGGCCATACACTTTGGCATTTCTTTGGTTGCTTTGACAGCACTATTGAGCATACTTCGTATTTTCCATCCTGATCTTCCAAGGGATGCCAGGACCCTTCTTGGGCCTAAGACAAAATACTCAATCCTGGAAAGGGCTGGGGGACAGTACCACTATCTTGGTATTCTGCTTTCGCTGAGAAATACACTGTCCAAGTACGTGCATACACTGGCAGACAGTTTCACTTTGAAGTTGCAAATAAACATAGATGGACTTCCTTTATTCAAAAGCTCTAGTCTGCAACTGTGGCCCTTCCTTGGTCTGCTATTGAATGTTCCAATGAAAGAACCAGTCGTGATAGGTTTATTCTGTGGACCAAAGAAACCCAGCTCAGCAAAAGACTACCTTGAAGATTTTGTTACCGAGTTACAACGGCTTGAAAAAGGTTTTGATATAGCGGGTAAGACATTGAAACTCCAACTGGACATGGTCATTTGTGACACACCAGCCAGGTCATTTGTTAAGAACACAAAGAACCACAATGGCTACCATGGTTGTGATAAATGTATGCAGCCTGGGAAATACATTAACAGACGCATGACATATCCATGTACAGACTTTGCTCTCAGGACAGACCAATCATTTGAAAACATGGTTGATGAGGATCATCATCATGAGGGGCCACATCCATTTCTTGGCAGCAGTGTTGGCATGGTTTCTCAATTCCCTTTAGATTACATGCATTTGGTTTGTTTGGGTGTTGTGAGGCGATTGCTACACATCTGGCTCAGGGGTCCTCTGAATTTCCGACTGCCTGCAACAATTGTAGACAGAATGTCGGCAAAACTGATAGAAATGCGTCCCTATACTCCTGTGGAGTTTGCCGGAAAGCCTAGATCGCTGAGAGAATTGGATCGGTGGAAGGCCACGGAATTAAGACAGTTTCTACTGTACACAGGACCTGTAATGCTAGGAACCTTTCTGGACAGAATTATGTACAGCAATTTCATGCTACTGTTCTCTGGTATTGCCATTTTAGTAAGTCCTAGACTATCTAGTAACGCACAGTATGCTCACACCTTACTTAGATCTTTTGTCAGTCACTTTGGTGAGCTATATGGCAAAGATCTAATTGTTTATAATATCCACGGTTTGGTCCATCTGGCAGATGAAGTTCAACGACATGGTTGCCTTGACTCATTTTCTGCATTTCCATATGAAAGTTACCTGCACAAGCTGAAAAAGCTTGTCAGAAAGCCAGAATTTCCCCTTGCACAAATTATCCGTCGATTGTCAGAGAAGAGAATTACTGACACTCCTTTAAATGGTACCTGTTTTAAAAAGCAACACTTTGTTGGACCAATTGTAGGTGGACCGTCAGTGAAAGCACAGTATGGTGAGATGGCCTGTGAAAAGTAGACTGTTAAAGTTTCAACCGGGGATAATGTTTTTGTCATTGGAAACGACATTTGTTACATACAGAACATTGTAGAATTCAGTGATGGAGTGTATGTGGTATACAAAGAGTGTTCAGAGAAGTCTTTGTTCTTCACTTACCCATTCAACTCTGACTATTTGAATATTCATAAAATTTCACAAACATCAGATCCACTTAAGTGTGTTAAAATTTCAGAGCTTGTTCAAAAATGTGCAGTTTTGCCTCATAGGGATGGTTTTGTGGCTATACCCCTATTTCATACATTATAGTTATGTAATCTGCATTTACAAAAAACTCCAACTTGTGATCTTTGATGTGTACATTTTAAAAATAATTTTTACTCTATTTCAGGAAAATCAAGTCCTTAAATGCACTATCACACAAAAGCTAATGTACACTGGCACACCCATCTTGGCTCTTTCAGCTAAAACTAATAGAAGTGTTCAGGTGGTATACAGTTCACCCACTGCAACGAGGCTTATTCCCTGGGAGAATGATGGTAGTGGGGTTAGGGTTAGGTATTTATGGTTGTATAAGTTGTAGCTATTGTGTTCTAGTGTGAGCAGTTAAAATTGACGGTTTAGCTTTTACTTGGTGGGTGTTAATGTGAAATGAGGATCAGACTGTGACAAAAACTGACCAACTGAATCACCATAATCACTGCGATCTACGACACTGGATACAACATTGACTGTAAGTTGCTTGTCTTCAATGTGTACAACACGCCTATTATTGCTGTTTAATCATTATATTTTTACAGTATACCTGATGTTTTCAAACACTAATTCACATACTCCTGCCTTTTGAGGATTTTTGAGTAGTTGCTGAATTGTTTTTAGAAGTTCTTGGAACAGAAAGTTGTATTCCTGTGACTGATGACAGTGTTTGTTTCTTTCCTTAGTAATTCAGGATGTTCCACTTGATAGAGTTCGTGATCAACAAAACCGTAGCAGTGGTGCCACAAAGCTGGTACAGTGATGGTGTCTGCTTTTGGCCAAAATACAAAAGTGATGACAGAGTGGACAGGGCTGTCAAAAATGCAGAGGAACCTGGACCTGGCTGGCAGACATATGACGCAGGAGAAATTAGATCATGCGGTATGCTAATTATCTTAATAATCTTATTCTAATAACAATTGGCAGTTTCAAACAGATATCGAAAATCATTTACCTTTTTATGTTATATACAGGGGGAAAACATTTTAATCACATTGTTCTGTTTATAATTCTGTACTGTGTTTTTCATTCTGTTAATTTGACTTCATTTTTAGATAATTACTTGGAGGCAAGACGATGGTTGAAGAAATCTCTGTCTTGCAACACATCTGATCTACAGTCGGAAGAGGAAGAAGAGGCAATTCCTAGAAAGAGAAAGGCAATGCCGGTGTGAGTAAATGCTTATACGTTTCACATTTGATTTATTATGATTGCATTACTGGAATTGTATAAAAATGTATGTTTCCATATTAAGTGAAATCTGTTGTCCAATGAATTTAACCTTATTCTAATGTTGTTTTTTAAAAGCTGCTCAACCCCATTTGATGGTCTTAATGCAGAACATGAAAAACCAGCTTGACCAATTGATTACCAGGGTGAACTATCTCGCCAGTAAGCAACAGACAACTGACCAAGAAGTAGAAGTGACTGACGACCAAGTGCAGTTTCCATTTACCTCAGTGGAGGAAGTGGAGCTTTTTGAAGAACTGCTTCAAAATCCCTCCAACTCCCAGCTGAAGAAGAGAGTGGTGAGTTTATTTGTTTTATTAAGCATCTCAATCAAATCTGATTAAAATCAATCTTGATTTGAACTATTGTATTTAATTAACACTGGATAATACCCTGTTTGATGAAATTGTATTTTACAACATTCTGTAAAGTATCAGATAATAACAGTACTTTTTAATCCTTTTTAGATTTCCTCCCTGGCAACCATCAGAGGACATGATACCAAACGGGTTACGTGGAACATCCTTGCCCGTATGTTCAGCGATGATGTTGGCAGGAGCATCAACTGGAAGGGGGTAAATGGAAAAAAGGCCTTCAGCCAGATGGCGTCGAAGACTTTGCTCCTGCGTAAGTAACTAATATTTAATGAAAACAATTTTAAGTCACCCAGAGGTCTTAGGTAGTGTTCAAACTTACAAATTAGCATTTTTCCCAGATCTTCTCCTTTTTAACGGTGCTAAATTCAATATTTGAATAGCAACTTCATTATCTGCTCAGGTAGATATTACTTGACTGTATCTTTAGATTATAGTTATATGATATTAGCTCTGAATATAGCATAGCAAACCTTTAAATGCCAGACAGCCACTAGCTTTTAGACTGCATGTCTGCTATATGTTGCACTGAGGGTTCATGGGATTTTGTATCATCTGCTTGTGTGATTACAGATGCCGTCAGAAAGAATCATTTTACCCGTGCAGCCACTGATGAGGAGATTCTCAAACATGCAATTAGGTGGTTCAACCTGGCAGCAGACCGGGGAAGCTCCAGGCGGCGTGTCACTGTCAACATCCCCCCCACTGAACAAATGTAAATGTGTATGTGTGATAGTGTACATAAGAATCCTTGTAAATGGATGTCTTTTAATAAAAAAAGTGTTTCTGATATTATTTATGGTTACATTTCTTTTTTTCCATTGATACATATTCAATATGAAAGGACTGTTTTTGCTTTTTAATCGAGGATTTTATTGTTACTTGCAGTTACTTGCATTGTTGGATATAAATGCACATGGGATTTTACACAAAGTATGCATTTGTTCTCCAGTGTATGGATCTGTTTTGGATCCAGGCCAAATGAGCCGCTTTATGAACGGGTCCAAATCGAATACGGACCGGATCTGGTCTGGTTCTTTGACGCGTATCCCTTCTAGATCCCGCTGTGCAACTAGACTACGATGCGGATCCGTTTATGAGTTTATGATACCTCCAGGGCGGATCCGGAGCGGAGTTAGTTTGCTATCTGGGGGATCCATTCATGGACGCCAGTGATGACAGTCAAGCCTCCCCAGTTGTATTTCGCCGGTCTGCTGCGGCAGGTCCGCAGCGGGGCCGGGATCCCACCTCCGCCGGGGCACACGCCGGGTTGTGGAGTTGTTTCCCTGCGAACGTGTTTGTTGAGTTGTAGATCCACTCGAGTGTCTCCAAAAGTTTTCAAATGCTATGGCATCCTCAGGTTAGTGTAGCGTAGCTCCAAACACCAAGACGCTCAGTTAAAAATGAAACACATTCCCAGCCATAAAATGTGCAACGCTTCTCCGACGCTGTCAGCAAGAAATACCGTTCATACAAATCCTTTTCCTGGCTGAGTCAGGCTGCCAGCTGTGGCGTTGACTGACCATTTCTTACGATGTCCAGCTTTTCCTGAAATGTCCTTCTTTCTTGAGAAAGGCATTGTCAGTAACTCCGCCACTAAATCCGTTTCTCCTCCTTATTCAGCCAAAAACAAAGCTAGGCAAAAAAATAAATAAACTACACCAAGCAAAACCCTAAAAATGTTATAATTTCTTCCATATCTTTCAATTTGAACTCTTACTCCTCCAACTAAGCTCTGCTGGCAAGTTAAGTTTCAGCTTACAATAGTCACGTGCTCGCCCACTGACCAATCACAGCACACTCTGCACCTCGCGGCAGAGCTGCACCTGGATACTGGGCGGCATGTAATGCTGACGTCATTATAGGCCGGCGAGCAGGCGCTGACACGTCAAAGAATACGCCCAACATGTCAAACTAAAGATCTGATTGGTTGAAGAATATGACAATCAACAATATCGCCCCCATTCACTTAAACTGCAAAGGGATTCACTTGTGAGTCTGCAGGCCTCGGGCCTCTCTTCTTACCTAGAGACATAGAGGTGAAATCTGATTGGATAAAAGCTCTACTTAAAACAAGCTGCACTGGAAGCAGAGCAACTGAGGAAGACAGTAGCTGTGCAATGAGAAAATAAGACAATGGGGAAAATATTTTTATAAATTATAATACATGTAGTGTATTTAAGAAGAAATATTAAATTATAAAATGGCTATAGCTTTGTGATTCTGTTTAGGCCAGCAGAGAAGGCCTTGCAGGCCCTGACGGCCCGCCACTGCAGAACTAATTTGATTGACAAAGCCATGGGAAGTTGGAATGATAGAATAAAGCACTTGTGAGGTCTGACAAGTATACATATGGGGTCAGCAGGGAACCCAGTTAGTAGGATGAGGATTTTAAGTGACCGCATTTGTCAACTGAGTCTGGTGGCTTTTAAGAGAACAGTTTCACTTTCAGTTTGGTTTCTGTAACAATGGATTAACTTTGACTTTAACGTAAAATAAGGCAATGACTTTTGGTTTCATATGGGACACTAACATGAGTCTCTTGGGTGAAGTTTTTTTTTGACCCATCCCTCCACTGACATACTCCCTATGCAGACTTTCTCTCTATTTGTGCTACGTCCCTTCACTGCCTCCTTTACTTCACCATAACTACGGCCACGTAGAGCGCCATTGTTTGAAGGGTAGGGCCACTGACCAAGCTGCCCTATTTCATGAAAAATGCTCCTGTTGAGGTGTAACTTTTTGATTTACTTTTGGGATAAAACCACTGACATTATCTGTACCATTTTGAATAGCATAATGTTACAGTAGCATTAGTGTTAGTAGTAGGACAGAAGAGTCAAAGTTAGCAAACTTAATCAGTAATGTGAGCCATACAGTGGATAACATTAGCCACCATAAAACAGTTGTCATACCAAACCAAGTAAGGCTGTAGCAGCAAAGTGTGTTCAATTAATGATAATTAGCCATGAATTAAAATGTCAAAGTTCTTACAATCAAGAGAATTGGAAAGAAGGGTGCTTGGCATCTTAAGTGCTAACTGTAGAAAAAAACACTTATCATGCACATTGTTAATCACTCAAGTACTCATTTTGTAAAGATGAGTAGCGAGAAGTGATCAGGTAAAATGAATGCTCAACAAACAGCAGTGGTACCATTTATATGTAAATGTAAAAAGCCTGAGCTTTCAAAATAAAAACAATTCTCCCAAAAACCTTAATTTCTTCTTTATTCTGGCCAACAGGTATACAATGACTGAGCGTTAGGAGCAAGCTGTATGGCAGACAGGCCCTTTTTATGGAGGACATTTTGACATGTCTCAGTGGGAGAAGCCCAGGTGAAAATAATAAAGGTAATAATGGCTGGATTCCATGTAGCTGCATCAGTGTCAGGGTCCTGTTATTGTTCATGATGGCTCACTATCACACTGCCATGGCTTAGTTGGACACCTGAATGAGACAGAGCAATGATTAATCTTATTAGTAACATCCGTGCTTTCCCTGTTGTGAAGGCCAATTGGCTTATGATGTAGCTTCAAATCTTTGCAGCATGTTTTTCTAAATGGCTGGCTAGTAATGTAGTTAACAGCTGAATATTCTCGAACTAGCAGCTCACTGCATGACTGTTTAGCTGTGTGTGATACTGAAGTTCTTTGCCCTGAGGTGAGCCTTTCAGACAGCACTTAGTGCGCTTTCAGGCTGACAACAGCCCTCTGGCAATACAACACAAGGGTCTGCATCAGTGTTGGCATGTTGCTACAGGGTACTGATGAGAGGATAAAACATGAACCAGGAAGTCCAATTTAAAGGCAGACACAGAGACACCACATTGGGGCTTGATAACCCTGTGAGTCAGGTTTGAACAACTCTGGAAAGTATGGAGCAGTACAAATTCTGTCTTGGTGTTTGAGGTAAACAACAACATGTGTAGAGTGCTCAAACTAAAGACTCTGGTTTTTAGATTAAGTTACCCCTCTTCCCCTGTCCCGGAAACGTGTGATACACAAGTGACGACTGACTCTACCAGAGGAGCTTAAGGTAAGTTCCCTGGGTGAAGACTTGGCATTGTTCGTCAAAAATGGTGAGAAAACTAAAATAGGCAATAGTAAGGTACAGACGATCTACGTAACTATTCATACTGGGTGTTAGGGTTACATCCTACTGAGAGAGCCTAGGGCGTAGCTGTATAAGACTCTCAGAAAGACAATAATTCCTAACGATTCAGCTACGGGGTGAGATAAAAGGCCGAAGGTATTTTTCAGACTCCTCGGAGCAGAGGTAGCCAACACGGTGCCCGCGGGCACCTGGTCGCCCGCAGGGAACACGTGAGTTGCCCGCAGGGCATGTTGTAAAAATAGCACTAGTATGAAGGCAAATCACTGTCAAAATCCAAGAGCGCAAATAAGATCCACGTGCAAATTAAACAGCAGCGCAAGCGTATTACTTTGACGAGTGCTTTCATATCACTCCGCACAGAATATCTACGCTCGCGTGAGCAAAGTTGCAGCCTGCGTGGAGAGAACCATGCTTTGAGCGCACGCGACTACTATCACTGCTCTTCTGCTCGCAAAACCTTCACCTAGTTTTTATTTTTGACACTAAGTGGGCGGACCCAGTCACCATTTTATAACTATATTTCATTGGTTATAATCCTCGTCTTTGGATTGGCCGGATATCACTCGGATATCAATCTTACATAATTGATAATTTGTATAAACATGGGACAGTGTTCATGATTTGTTAAAAAATGTTACAAAGGTAGTGGTTAGAACAAACGAGACAGGATTTGAAGATATGATTGTTAATGATTTCATAAAAAAATATTAGAAGTGATTATTTGTACAAAAATATAACAGGTGTGATTTTGAACAAAATACACAAACATTGTTAATAATTATTGTGAGGAATATTAACATCAGACAGTCTCTTCACATATATTTTTATTATTATTAACAGATGATCTGTGCAACTTTGTTATTCAGGAAGTTTGTATCAAACGAGTAGCCCTTCGTACTACTCAGTGCCCTTGAAGTAGCTCTCCGTTTCATAAAGTTTGGTGACCGCTGCCTATGAGGGACACAAATCCCCTAAGGTTGTTCAGACTACTGACGGAGTTACCACCGTGTTAGGTGTGTGATCCTGCCCTTCTTTCCATTGGGCAGGACTCGTTCACGCTACAATGTACTGGTCCCGTTGAGGAAGTAGTGGAAACTCTTCCAAGTTGACCAGTTGAACAAAAAAGTTGAAGGAGAAAGGTGATCGACGATGGAGTTCTGTTAATTAATGATTGGCAAAGAGACAGGATTTACAAGTTGAACAATAGCATTGAATATGGAGGAATCAATGTTGGATGGGTGTCTGTAAGAAAGCCAAATTCCTGAACTTCTGGATTGAGATACGAGAAAGTGAGAGAGTGGCTTGGACATGTACTGCGTGGAGAACGTACTGATGTCACGTCCGAGGGGCAGCAACTGAACGTGACGGATCATGCGGCGCGTGAATTGCATGATGGATGGGGCGTTGTGCCGTCCTTTGATGACGAGGAAAACAACTGCAAGGTTGTTGAGAGTAAAGATATGGACTTACCAGAACATTTCTGGCCTCATGGAATGGCTGCGGCTACTATTGGGTAGACTTCGTAGAGTGAAGAGGAAACGACTTGGCATTCACTTGCAAGCTCTGGGAGCCGATTCACTGCAAACCATCTTCCGTCATGGAAACCCCCAAAACCGACAGAGAGAGTGGCATCGCGAACCAATTTCTGAGGGTCCGTCGGCTGATCATCTTAAACAAGATTGAACAAGCAAGGACAGATTGAACCGAACTCGAGTCAAGACAGTTGGCACGGCAGGTTAATGTACTATTAGGGAGTATCAAGGAGAAACTGATGGCCCTGATGTCCAGTAGAGATAATGTTTAAGGCACTTCCGCATTGGCTTCACTTTTCAGAACCAGCCAGGTTAACGTGTATCAACTCAGAGGAACATATTCTGTGAAAATCTACTGCTTGGTTTCCTGTTTTGAGGAATGGAATTCCTTTATCTCTTCGCATCTTTGAGTGTTGCTACGGCCCGATTGGAATTTTTTTATTAAGGCCAGCCATCAGCGGACTTTGCTGGAGCGCGGTGATGCTGCGACCATGTAATGTTACCAGAGTGGTTGGGTCGATAGCAGGAGACTGGAGTTATTGTCGGAGGCAATGATGTAGGAGAACTGTGGCGACACTGATGGCCTGTCCGTGAATTGCCTCGTCCTGTTTTTGTGATGATGGAGGTAGCATGGGACAGATGATGTGGCTTCCTAGACTCACTCTTCTGGACGTCTTTTGGAATACGGAGGGCTGGATCTCAGGTGCAGATGTGGCAGAGACGTTTTCAGCCTCCTGTCACTGGGTCTGCTGCTACAGCTGACTAAAACTTTTGACGTGGTTGTTCTGATTTCGTCCGAATAGATCATCATTAGATGAGGATAGTGAGATGAAACCCCGCTAAAGATGAGATGATGATAGATGATGTTGCTTGTAAATTGTTAAGTTAGGTAGCTCATTTCTTTGAGTGTAGTCGAGGCGCTATTGCACGACCTAGGTTCTTCGGAAAAAGATAGGGTTAGGCAGATATTTATGGATATGCAGGAGTGGCACGGTTGAGAAGTGGTCCTGCTCCTGAAATTCTGTAGGTAGCTCCAATTTTGAGCATCACAAACTCCCCAAAGGACTCTTTGTATTATCAGAATTCGATTGAATTGGTACAGGAACAATAACCTCCGGTGCTCAAAAATGATGCCAACACAGAAGTGCCAAAACTGCAGTTCATCAAATGGCCACTTGAGACTGGCTCCAAAAAGGAGTCAATCTCCATAGACCCCAATGTTAAAATCACCAACTTTACATCTGAAATAAACATGTTGACAGCCTCGTACAAAATGGTTTTGGTCTCTATAGCTAATATCCCTATTCATGACAACTGTACGGGGGATGAAGTTTTGATAAAACTCACCCATTTCAATTATTTTTAGGCTTAAAGTTAGACATAATTTAGGGTGTGGCTGCTTTAAGGTACAGATGGGTCTCTAGCTGTCTGCTCTGCCTACGTACCACCGGCGTAGAGTGTGTCGTCCCTGCGAAGTCAACCACTTTGACCTTAACAACGGCTCTTCAGAAACCAATAGGTGACCTCATGGAGAGTACGTCCATAAGAAGTTCCAGTTGGTACACTGACCCACGAATCAATTAGTGATATTTAGATGGTCAAGTAAGGTGATTTAGGGTTACGGTTTGTTAAGCAAAGAACACAGCTTCTTGTATGCAGCCTGAGAGAAAGGAATACTTGAAAGGTCTCCTTAGGGCAAAAAAAACCCTTGCTGGTCTTACAGGCTGACATATTGATTGGCTGACAGTATTTTGGTTAGTTGGCTGGCATGACATCTGTGGGAGCCAAAAGAAAATTAAGATGGAAACATAATAGCTCATGGCATTAAAATCATGTGTATGCAGAAATCATGCACAAATCAATCTGTAATCAAATGATGTCCTGTACTCAATCAGTATAGTCAACACCCATATGTCTAAGAAAACACTATTTTCTGTACAAGATTTCTGTTTCCACGGGTCTATTTTGGCACTCTTTCTTGACAAGTAGATTTTAAGCACGGCTCTAAAAGGCAAAGTGGCATGTGTAAAATACCTCTCTTTAGCCACTATTATACACTCTTGCTTTTGAATTCTGTGGCAGTTAATGTGAAAGAAGGGGCTGCACTTGAGTGTGAGAAAAAGCTAATTCACCATGGCAGCCAGGTGAAGTTTGGAAAAAATAACATAACACAATGACAAATATAAAGACACCTTTCCTAGTTATATAAAAGATACTCTGATATTGTGACCTGAGAAAACTTTCCATTCCCTAGACTTGTTTTCTTTATGGTGAGTTTCACATCAACGTTGTAATGTATTCTATAATGTGCTTAGATATCCTGCAAGTAACACCCATATTTTTTACACAAAGTGTCATGAGGAAATCAGAGAGAAGAATTGGGTTGTTTTGCACACAAACCCAGTAACTCACACATGATGAACTTCTACTTTGTTGAAGGTTGCACCTTCTCTCAAGCCCTCTGTACATGAAAACACAATTACCTCTAAATATAACCCGGATCATGCTGCTGAACGACTAATGCACATCACTCAATATCCTGTCTGCCACTGTCACAACACACACACACACACAAACCCCTTCCCCCTCCCTTGTAAGTTATATTGAGTCACACTGACTATGTGTTGACAGTGGCATGCACTTATATACAGGGACTGTCATATAGATAAAATATTTAAAACATATGTAGGTCAAGCACATCAACATTAGGTGAGAAGAAGGTTATGATGATGAATGAACTGTGTATTTGAAAATAAATTAAGAAAAAAAGAAATCCCAGTGAAACGGAAGTTAGATAATCTATAGCTTATGTACTGTGATATTTCACAGTGAAATGGAATATTTGAGCGATGTACGGTACAAGAGGGAATCTAATCAAATCCTTCGCATTCGATTGGACTGCTAAAGTGTGGGAGGACTTAGGACTGTTACAGCTCACATACAGCTCCCTCACCTGTTGTTGGATCAGGAGGACGAGGAAGAGATTAAAAACAAACTTAATTTGATGTTCAACCCGCTCTGTGTCATAGCAGTGCGGCCAGTACATGTAGATGAACGGCGCCCGGCCTCCCTCCATGCCACCTGCCCCGAACTCCCTGCTCACCTGCCGGCAAAACTCCGCCGGTTGTTTTCTGTCATCTTCTCTTCTGCTGTACTGCCTGAGCTGCACCGACATACGGTTTAAAATCAGCAAATTTCCATAATCATAACAGTGACAGGCCCAACAGCTGAACAATGAGCTGTAACCAGCTCCAAAAAATGAGGGGAACAACAAACTAATTGTTTAGATTTACACTCATCGTTCATGAAATAAATCTTGTCATTCAAGAACTGAGCCACAGAAAACTGTATTATGAGTCTCAGTTAGGTCTGATTATCGGGATAACCCTTTCTAGCTATTCCTGTTGCTGCTGCCTAACAAAAATCAGGTATCAGTGGAAGGACATCATTGTGAAGCAGTTACTGGAAATGTAGCCTGCTTTGTCACCAATGTTAGCGACTGACTGCTACCGTGTTTTACTAACTAATTATATTTTATCGAAACAAAGCAATTGTGTTTATGTGTTCCCATGCCCAATTGACTTTGGCTGGTCTGTGAGTAGTTTAAATTAAGTCTTTTCTTTTTCATTCAGTGGAGATTCAGACAGGCATGAAAAACCCATCATACTGGGGAATTTGTGTATATTGAACTTTACCACAGTGAATGACAATTTACATTTGGAAATCTGCATCCCCAACTCTAATTAATTAACAGATTATAATGACTTAGTGTTTAAAGCAGCAATCAATATTCTTAAGACTTTAAATTAAATGACCATCTAATAACAATGTGACAATGCTAAACGGATTACTCCAATTATCTTTTGAATCTGCAGCTCGCAACAGATTTGAATTTCTCAATCATTCAAGCAAATTGCACGGACAGAGTAAGTACAATTGTCTATAATTTGCTTAATAATCACTTGCAAATGTCCCAGTGAAACTGTGCACAACTTATAATAATGTGTTCATTGTTTGACCCATCATATGGAAAGTGGTCAATTTAATTGACTAGTTGGTGAACATAGTGAAGCACTTAGCACCTAAAGACCCAGAAAATTCTCTTTGCAGTTAAAAGAGTTAAAAGAGAGATTATTCAACATTAATCAGGCAGACAAGCAACACATCAAATGGAATGATAATGTTGCTCCTCCAAAATGCAAGGCGCATAGAGTGGAAAACAGTGAGGCGCCCAGCAACACAAAAGCAGGGGATGCTCACTGAAAGTCATTACAACAAGATGCCCCAGGCTGCTAAAATGCACTCTGTCTGATCAGGGCTTTAATCTGTAGTGTGTATTGCTTAATATTAAATGTTAGCATGCTAACACACTAAACCAAGATGGTAACAATAATCATAACATACCTGTTAAATATCAGCATGTTAGCATTGTCATTGTGAGAATGTTAGCATGCTGATGTTAGCCTCAGAGCAGCTACTGTGGCTGTAGGCTAATGCTGCCTTTAAATGTAACTTGTGAGCTTGTAGTTATGACTTGGAAAGTCATGTACACGATATGCTTGTCATTGAAGTGGTTAAGTTGTGAGAATGGAACTGATAGGCAACAGCAATGGAATGCAGTAAATGAAAAGGTATAATGACAGTGGAAAAAGATGAGGCCGTTGATAATATCTAAATTTCCTTCAGAAAAAAAATTGAATTACAAGAAAAAATGTATGTAACTATATCTTATCACCCACTGAAAAACTCCAATGGCCTTTGCCATTGCTGAAACACAAAACACCAAACTTATCACAACTTTCCACTGGTTCTGAATACCACAAGAGGCTAATGGAATCTTTTCTCGTGAACACGGTGAACAGAACCCCATGGGAAGGCAGCATTTGCCTTGTTTTAACGGCCCTGTTGACTATGACTACATTTCAGTCACCTACTATTGCTAAGATTTGAGGATATGGTGATTTCATTAGAAAAGTCCAACAGGGTAATGAACATGAGTTGTCATGCAGACCAATAGTAAACAAGCCGGCAGTGAAACCATATATCTCCAATCAGGTAGTTAACAAATGCCAGTAGATCAGATTGTGCAGATGATATTGTGGCTGATCTTAATCTCATTACTCTACAATTTTCTTTCAAAAAGGTAAAGTAATTATATTTAATTCATTCATTCAATTCCTACCATCAGCGCCAAGTGGGTATAATGGCCTTCCGACTAATTGGTTAATTAATCCAGTGTTGCGTTATTAGCAGTCTTAACAGCCTTGTGAAGTCATTGTCAGATCTAAGATCAGAATCTGATACCCATGATAGATCAATAACAGCAGTGTGCTGTAAGCAATAGGCTCAACCGCACCTCCTTCCTCCCTGCCCTGTCATTGCTCAGAATTCTCTCCTTAATCTCTTCTATGCTGGGGGTCCTTGTAAGGATATTTCTGGCAAAAACAGGGATTCTCAGAATCTTTGTAAGTATGGCCGCAAGGCTGGGTGGGAAGGTATCAGCGGGGGAGAGCTCATAACATAAAGGGGATGACCAGAGGGATGTGAAGAAGGACGATTCTTTTCATGCTCTCTTCAACTACATTGATCTTTAAACTGTCATGGCTCCATTCCCAATTTTACCTCTTCCGTTTTTTCATCCTAAAGTTTCCTGTCAATGTTTTTGTATCTTGTCTTATTTTACACTGTAGACATCAGTGCAGAACTTTGGCTGATGCTAGTAGTAATAGGGTAACCGTTCTCGATATCTTTAATCACACACTCACTGACTCAATCACGTCAACTTATCCTTAAACAACGGTTTGTATGATATCTCACAAAAAGTCCTCCTCAGTTTTTGTACGTTTTCCTACAAAAGCCAGCAAGACGTTTTTACTTTCCACTTGTTGCATGCATACATCCATTGATTATCTTTAACCGCTTATCCTGTTCAGGGTCGTGGGGGGCTGGAACCGAGCTGAACCCGGGCCCCTCTTGCTGTGAGGCAACAGTGCTAGCTAGCCACTACACCGCCATGCAGCCCAAATTACATGCATACAGTCTTTTCAAAATAAACTTCAGTGTTCCCAGGAAACTACTCAGTTAGGTTTAGGCAACAAAACAACTTAGGTTTTGAAAAAATATCGTCGTTTGGGTTAAAGTTCTGTATGCAAGTAACGTGACAAATAAACCAACATTGACTTCTGGTTTCGCATAGGGAACAAACTGCGGTCTCCTGGCTGAAAGATCGCTGTTTGTTGGACACATCCACCACCCCTCCCGTCCGCCTGTGTGTGCTTTTGCAGTCTTTATACCTCCTCGTTCATGATTACATGGACAACATAGGAAATTATTTTGTGGGATATCTACAAATTATGGCGCATTATTTCCGTAGGTATAGCTATGAATGCTGGATGGGAGCAGCCTGATCCTGTACTTGCAGTGCCACTAACATACACACAAGATTGTCAGATTATTTTTTCCCATTCGCTTTGCCTCAAATCTTGAATGATTTTTTTTAAACAATGAGTTCAACGATTTGTTTCTTTTGTTCACCAAGGGTTTGAATTCCTAATTGAGTGAAGCAACTTGCACGTGATGCTGATCAAAACTCATGAGTTGATTCTCAGTGAAACTGTAATACAGTTCACAACTTCTACACGTTCCTCCATTGTTTGAGCCATCACATGCAAAATTATCCATTGCATTATAAAAAATTGTCAGACATACATGTATATACCATAAATATCTATGAAAAGGTGTTACATACTATGATGAGATACAATTTTTTGTTTTTCACTGAAACAGCTATTTTCATTGTTGATGTTTTTTTCTTTGCATGTATGTCATTTTGTGGCACATTTTCTCTTCACTGTCTTTGACCTTACATGAAAGATCAAAGGTGACTTTTCTGGTTAGGTAGTGGCCTAAGGGAACATTGGGCTGAAGGAACATAGGGCTGTGGGAACATAAGGCTGAGGGATAATAGGGCTGAAGGAACATAGGACTGTGGGAACATAGGGCTGAGGGATAATAGGGCTGAGGGAACATAGGGCTGAGGGATAATATGACTGTGGGAACACAGGGCTGAGGGAACATAGGATTGTGGGAACACAGGGCTGAGGGATAATATGACAGTGGGAACACAGGGCTGAGAGAACATAGGACTGTGGGAACACAGGGCTGAGAGAACATATGACTGGGAACACAGGGCTGAGGGATAATATGACTGTGGGAACACAGGACTGAGAGAATATGACTGGGAACACAGGGCTGAGGGATAATAGGACTGTGGGAACACAGGGCTGAGAGAACATAGACAGACTCCCTTTTTGTAAACTGCTTTTTTCCTCCTTCGTTCTCAAAAGAAATCTAATCCACACAAGCACTTTGTCGATGTAAACACAAAAGCGGTGCCAGGGCCAATGGGCAGGTTGGGCCATACACACACCGGCAAAGTCTGTATCACTGGAGTCACATAGTGACCTCCGTAGTGCACTCTGATGCCTCTGTTCCTCAATATAGTGGAGTAACTGTACATTTTTGTGTTAACATGTAAAAAGTCCTGTTAGCAGGTTGTTTGGCCACATCCACCACTCATGTATGTAACTATGCCGCCTCATTGGTGACACCTCACAAAGGAGAAGACAGCACACACTTGTTACATGCTAAAAACTCTGTTTTCCTTGTCTACAATTCAACATTGAAAACAGGGAGACCTCTGTGTACAAAAAAGCTAAACTCACAAAGACACCCATATACGTATGGACTAAGCCTACAGCACCATACTTTAACATCTTACTGCAGTCCAAATCTACCTGGCAACCCTTCTGGTTGTGTGTGTAGGCCTGTGTGTCAGTGTGTGTGTGTGTGTCTACCTGGCAGAGTCCTTGGCCAGCCTCAGTGAACAGATGGTCCTCCAGCAGGTAACAATGACCCAAGACAAACTCTTGATCATGCCTTTGAGAGGGCAGGGACACAAAGTATCACTGTCACAGAAAGAGAGAGAGAGAAACAGAGAGATACAGCAAGTCTCAATCCAAGTATGTGATGTATTAATTTTCGAAAGGCAGAATGAAAATGGCATTAATGCTCAAGATTGTAACATTGTTGAGCTCACTGGACAAAGATGTGTTATGGTATGCTGGGCACAAATCACCAAGGTAATTTCTTTGGTTCCATCTTATGAAATTCAACAATAAATAACTGGTTTTAAAAGATAATGATGGTGTATTTCAATGTGGGTCTCATTAACATTTTCATTTCTATTATGGTGAAATTGTTCAAATTACAGTAATGAGATTTTTGGGAACAAAGCAATATCAGTAAAATGTTGTCTGACAGGTGTGATAGAGACTTTTCCCTGTGCTAGTACATTTATACTGTGATTTAGTTTATGTGCCTTACTCACTAACAAACCTATACATATGTGACATGTGATTGTTACCTAGGAGAGTGGTAACAGGACCATATGGGGTATCTTGGGCCTTTGCTTGGATAAGATGGAGTGACTCAATGGCGGTGCAGTGTAACCAAAGAATGTTGAGGTGTGAAGATTCTCAGAGATAGGCAAGAGTAATAAAGACACATGTCTGTGACAAGGCTCAGAAGAGGAAGGGGATGACTGGAGGGTTCAATGGGGAGCTTGAAACTGCTGATCAATTGTGATAATGTAAATACCTGATGTTCCCCCACGCTGCATGCTGAGATGCTTATAAGCATCTCAGAATTCTTGGCTCATCCTCTGCAGACTGAACTGCAGTCTGTATGACGGTGAAGCCTTCTCTGGACAGAGAATACATATTTTAAAGACAAACTTCTTTCCTCAATGTGTCTTGTTTCAGTATTCAGTATTATAGGACTCACTCTGTACTATTGAATAGTTTTTTCCCACCACACAGGGCAAGAAACACAAGCAGGTAGATTATCAGACAGGTTGTAAACAAGGCAATTTTTTTTTGGAAACCCTGATGAAGTCTCCCGTGACCCATCGGTGGTCCACGCAATTTTTAGGAATGACTGCTCTAGATGATCGAAACCACCTTATAGCCGTTTGATTCATCAGCATATAGTTAGTTGGCTCGGGGGCATTGTCTCATGTATCATTCAACAATAACAAAGTTATTTTGCATCCTGACTCAGATCAGCAAAAGCTTGCTTTGTTTCAAATTAATTTTTTTCTGAAATTTTCCAATTTGTCATTCATTTCCTCATTTCCATTATTGGAGAAACTATTCCCTCTTTGGCTCCTCTGAGTTCTGATTTAATTATTTTCACTTTCCTCAAAAGCTGTGCTCCACAGAGCAACCTTCCCTTATGCAAACAACTATTTAACAGTGGAGGTGTCTGTTTTGAATCATATGTAGTGTTTTGTT
This sequence comes from Anarrhichthys ocellatus, assembly GCF_004355925.1. Classification (NCBI taxonomy): domain Eukaryota; kingdom Metazoa; phylum Chordata; class Actinopteri; order Perciformes; family Anarhichadidae; genus Anarrhichthys; species Anarrhichthys ocellatus. The sequence continues at coordinate 498,521 of NW_022280124.1, forward strand.
GTTTCCAGCAGTCAAGTTAAAAATCATCTAATCAACTTTATTTGGAGGTAAAACTGAAAGTGAGCGCTCCCAAACTATCAGTGATAATCCCTTGTTGCACAGGTAAACGTGGCAAGGACATTATTACTGCTCAGAAACAATGGTCAAACCTACATATAGAATCAAAGTTGTAATAAACCAGAATTATTCTCAAAAGTAAAATTAAAACTTAATATTAATATAATAATATTAAAACTAATAGGCACTTGGAACAGCAGATTTACCTGGTAATTTTTAGGTGCATGATTGTAATTTGACATTCAAAAATCTGCTGGAAACAGGGATGTATTTTCTGTGAAATATACGCAAAAATAACTTGACAGCTGGATGGAAAACATTGTTGCCCACAGCAAGAGAGAGAAACAAGGACTAAGGGATTTTGAGAGAGAGTCAGAGCAACTGAAAGAGAGAGACTGCAACATCAAAATCTCAATCAACCTTGAAGCAGTGGGTAATTTAGATATGAGCACTTTCCCTGAATGATTACAAGCCAAATAAGGCGCGCACACACAGTAGGCAGAATGCCCTTACTGCAGGGCCTATTAGTCGCCATTGGCAGTGTGTGCAGTGCCTAGGCTGCGTGGTCATATCATGGCCAATGGCTCACTAAAGAAGCTGAGATGATGCATACTGACAAAGAGACAACTTTATAAATGAGCACCAAATGTAACAATGTAAAGATAAAAACACTTGTTGGGCAACATGGACTTAAGAAGTTATGGACTTAAGAAGCTATTGTATATCCATTTTATATTATTATTGGTATAGTCCTCTAAGAGCTGTCGCTATTGGGTACTGCGTGCCCAGTCCTGAAGATTTATTTTTTTGTCCTTTTGTCCTATACAGGTCTCTCTTATGTCTGTACATACAACAGCTGTGCAACCATAGTTCTGCTCCCAATTTAAACCAGCATTTCTTCAGTTGGTGTAGGTGGAGCCAGAGTGGCCAACAGCTTAGAGGACTATGCCTATACTCATAGAATGGGGAGTTACAATATGAAATTATTGTTCTATATTGTAATCGCTTCTCCCTCTAAGAGTTGTCACTATTGGTCTATGTCCACAAGCAGACAACATACATCAGTTGACATGTAATAAGGCAGGGAGGCACTGACTTTGCCGTGGTTAACGGTTTAAAATGATGTTAAACTCTCTTCACACAGCACTGCTGTTGCAGAAGAGGATATCAGTTCTGTACCTAATGGTCCCCATGCCGTCCTGCTAATCCGAGATGGTCACATTAGAGGCGTACCATTTCATACGAGTATAAAAGTTCCTGATCGGCAGCGTTTTCATTGCTGTCTAGCACAATTAAAACTGAATGAGACAGGGAGGATTCCGATCCATCTCGCGGATAGAACAAATAAAATGTGCATGACTGAGTTAGTTTAGGGTCAAACAATTCCAGGATAAATTGTCATGAACTGCTCACATGATGAAAAAACAATTCATTTTGGTGGTGTTGGCCTATTTACTAACACACTAACTAGGTATTTGAAAGATGATTGACGTGATTTGGGTGTGTTACTAGCTTTTGCAGACATGCAATAGAGTTGTAATGTCTCATGAAACTGTTTTAAAACAATAGCCAAAACATTAGAAAAACTGGGAAATGCATTGGTTGTGCGCAATCATGGAAGCAAAGACTCAGACATACAGGGATATGTAATATTTCCTTTAGATTCCTAGAGAGCACTTTAAAGTTTTTCTAAATTGCTTTGGCTCATTTTCTACTGCATGTCTGCAAAAGATCACCCAAAAACTAGTGTTGTAAAACCCATTGTTGATCTGTGATCCGTACAGACCCCTCCCAAGCTCGGCGCGCATGTGAACCGCGGATTAATTACACAGTTTAACGTTAACCATCACAGCGTGAAATAAAGTTTTACTGACGATCGTTATCCGCCAATATTCAGTAAAATATGGGATCAAGACATTGGCATTTATCGTTTTCTAGTTGTCGATCTCTGATAATGTTACATTGTTAACAACCAATCCGTTTTTCAGCGTAATGCTAATGCTTGCGCTAATAAACTGGCGACGGCAGTGATCTTCACGTCAGCTACAAAGTCTCTCAGTTGTTTGGAAAGTTCAGCTCTCTCACCGGCTCCCTCTCCGGACTTTTAGACACGTCAGCCATGCAGTCATATCGCAGATCTCCATACCATGCGATCTCTTTTGGCGCGGTGTTTGTCCGATTCCGGACTGTATTTACTGCGACACGGTGTGTCACTGCGTGTCTAGACTTCTAGCCAGATTGGTTCCGCCCTGTTTCTTTCCCGAATAGTCAGATTGTCAGTATTAATTACTTTACAAACTGCTTTATTTATTACTTTATTTACAATTAGCTTAAATCTTGTTCAGTTCTTTATATTTCTTCGATTTACATAAAAGAAAAACCCTGTTTGAGTTGACAGAAGCAGAACTTGTTGGAGTTAGCTATCCATATATATAGCTATATACAGTATATATAGAGAGAGAAAGAGAGAGGGGGAGGGAAGGAGGGAGGGACGGATAGATAGATGTAATTGTATTCATGGACAACATATTTCGGCTATATCTAAAAACACTAATTTGTCAGAAAACAGATCTAGTTATCAGTGTGAGTATCTGGGTTTTGGAGAAAACATGAGTTGATGATGAGTGGGAGAGGGGAGGATTTGAGCTGTTGGTTCAGAGAGATGTGGGATGCTAGGAGTGCAAGTTTTGAGGTTCAAGGACTATGCATCCACAGGCCCTCATTACAGGATCCAAAAGGCCAGACTCGTAAATTTCTCTGCAAACTTTCTTTAAATAGAGGCTGTAGATCCACATTTATCCCAGACTGGTTCCTGGCAGAGTGGAAAGACCTCTGAAGCAGCATGCAGACAAAACTCTCCACTGAAACCAATACTAATGTAATTCTCTGGTACAGCATCTCTACCACATAACTCTAAACTGTCCACTGAAACCAGGAAAAATGAAATTGTATGAATCACATTTAAACTGTACGGCACTAGTGCTGCCCACTGAAACCGATACTAATGAAATCCTCTGAAACAGTATTTGGACCAATAACACTCTATTGCAGGATGCCTGTTCTTCTGCACAGCATGGCTCTCTCTCTCTGCTCAGCTGGATACAGTGCAGCATTACATCTTTAAATTTAAGGATTGTGATAAGAAAAAATAATGTAATGTGACGGCATGTCAACAACCAACCTGTACCCGCTTACCAAGAATTACCAAAGTGACAATTGTAGTTTTGTTGCCTAAACATAACCAAGTACTTTTGTTTGTATTTCATAGTAATTTTAGGGCAAACCATGATGTTTTTTACTAACATCAGCGATGACGGGCCGGCATGCATTCTTCATTGCGCAATGTAAAGGTGACCCAGACTTCCCAAAATGTCTACTTAGTATTTGTGTAGCTATTTAGTTTTTTGTTTGTTTGTTTGTGAAACACATCTTTGAAACGGTTTAAAACTGTGACTATTTGGTCCGTTTCCCCCGAAATGTAACTGAGAGTGAAGTTAAGTTGTATGAGAACGTGATTTTGTGGTAGACAGGGTTGCACAGCGGAAAGCTTGTCTCATCTGAACAGCCCGTGTGGAGCTCAGTATCAAGTATCACTTCTGTTTGTGTTATTGAAATGACATACTTACATATTTGTCAGTTGTGTTTAAATAGAGAGCGAAAGAGAGACGAGCACACACACACACACACACACACACACACTTACAGCCGCTGTGGCTCAGAGGTACAGCGGGTCATCCTCTACTCATAAGACCTCTGTTTCTCTGGCTCAGAGGTAGCCAACACGGTGCCCGTGGGCACCCTGTCGCCCGCAGGGACCACGTGAGTCGCCCGCGAGACTTGTTCTAAAAATAGCACTAGTCACCATTGGAGCTCCGTCTAAAATTGTAGTTGCTGTTCTTTTTTTAATCAAAAACGCTTGCATTAGTGTAGATTTTAAAATGAAAATATTTCTTGTCATAAGAGAGTTGGGTACCCGGAGGCCCACGGTGGACAGCCAGGACGAGGCCGCCGCACTAGGTTTTCAGGTTCCGAATCGCGGGCGCTTCCCGTTGGCGCCAGACGCGCGCCGCGAGCGCACCCCGTCGTCAGGTCTGTAAATCCTCGGAACAGGCCGCGGGGCAATAACTCAGGGGTGGCGGGGGTAGAGACGAGGCAACGCAATCCGACCGAAAAGGCCCAGACTAGAGGTTTGAACGCGGACGCCCGAAGACGCTCGCGCGCCTCAGAGGGTTGGATCCCCTGCCAGGCTATAGACGAGACTGGTTACTAGTTTCTTCGTGTAGAAAAAGGTACCGTTGGAAAAGCTGGTGTCGGTGACAACAGACGGTGCTCCCGCGATGACGGGCCGGCATGCATTCTTCATTGCGCAATGTAAAGGTGACCCAGACTTCCCAAAATGTCTACATTACTACTGGATCATTCACCAGCAGGCGCTATGTGCAAAAGTAACTGGCTTTGATCATGTGATGATACAAAAATATCAGAGATGTGATACCTCTGACTTTCAAATGTTGAAACAGATTAACAGAAATAAAAGTTGCATGTTTAAATATGTATGTGTAGCTATACCATCATTGTTGTGGAAATCATTATTAATAATTAGTGAGGAATAATTAACTGACGTGATCAAACAGTCTCTTCACATATATTATTATTATTAAGGTGATCTGTGCAACTTTGTTATTCAGGAAGTTTGTATCAAATAAGTAGCCCTTCGTACTATTCGGTACCCTTGAAGTAGCTCTCAGTTTAAAAAAGGTTGGTGACCCCTGCTCTGGCTCCTCCTGTCCCCATGTTGAAGTGTCCTTGGGTAAGATGCTGAACCCTAAATTGCAACCGAAGACTGTGCCATCAGTGTGCGAGAGCGTATGAATGTGAATTAGTTTAGATCCTGATCTGATGGGCACCTTGCATGGCAGCCTCTGTCATTAGTGTATGGATGTGCGTGTGAATGTTAACATGTTGACTTGTAGTGTTCCGTGCTTTAAATGGTCGGGAGACTAGATGGTTTAGAGAGATGTGGGATTTAATGGTTTTATGTGAAGCACTTTGAATTACCTTGTTATTGAAATGTGCTATACAAATAAACTTGCCTTGCCTTGCCTAGAAAGAGGCTGTATGAATGCAAGTCTGTCAACCATACAAAGAGCAGAGGAGCAGAATCACTTGGTGGAGATCATTGGATAAGCTGATACCTCTTCCAATCATTGGGGATCGGCCCCAAACCTCCTGATAGGAGCACCCTTTTTTCAATCCAATTCTGCATCTGACTGCTGAAAACAATTGTGCATCTACAGTATAAGCTTCTATCAGTCTAACAAAAGAACACATGATGTGCACAATATACAAGCAGTGTCAAAGTGTGACCGTAATTGTTTTGGTCTGACCCATTTCCCAGACTGAAGAGAGCTGGCCAGCCTGCTGAGCTCTGGGGCAGTTGGCTGCTGGGGAGACGGCTCTGTCTGGTAATGTGTTGGCTGGGCTACTAATAACTCGGGCTGGGATCTGTCTCCGCGGCCATCTGGACTGCTGATCCATCTAGTTCCACCACTTTGATCTCTTCATCTCCATCTGTCTCACTGACTTGACCCAATGACTCACTTTGTACGCATCCGTCCGACTGACTTTAGATCTGTCTGTTAATCTGACTAAGTGATTCTTCTATTTGACTGACTAATGAAATGGTTTACCTCTTAAAAACAAATGTTTTATCACCTGCTATTATGAGAGAGTCTTCTGCATGAGGCCAAGCCAGTTACCACACGTGCACTATTAAAATCCATCAGTATTTACACTGTATGATGACAGCTTTTGATGGGACCAATAAAGGTTATATTGCTATCAAACGTAACATATGAAACAATGCAGTTGCCATGCATTTGATCCTCAAAATGAATGACTAAAAGAGGAAGACGCGCAAATGCTTTCCAAATACGTACATCTATGTCCCACAATCCAAAAATCTGGACCTCCTCACAGTTAAAGACCTAGGTTTGCCCAAATCCTCAACTCATCAGGTTTGCAATGTGTCTCAAATACACATTCTGTGGTCTACCTGAGAATCTACTTGGGGAGCAGACTTTATCATAACTGTATGTGACTCAGAAATATGATTAACTTTCTTACCTCTGATAAGAAAAAGAAGCACGGCAGAATTCAGTTGGAGGACTGTGCTTTGTATCAGTGCATGTTTCTGATTGGCTACCGTCGTGTTTCTCTACTTCTCGGTTTTCATGACCCTGACTGTTTTTCAACAATGCAGAGAGTTGACTACAGAGCTACAGGACCTGGAGTGGAATAATCGTAATAATACGGAAGATCTCTCTTTTCACATTGGTGTCATTCATTCTCCATGGCCTTAATTAACTGTGACAAACTGTAATTTATATGTATGTGCCCGATCACTGGCAGGGAGGAAGGAAAGGACGGGGGAAGGAGGGGGATAGTAGAGGAGAGAGCGATGAGAGGCGACAGGAATGGTGTTCGGTGTGTTGGTGGTAAACAGCACGGCAGAAGCATGTGTGACCAAGGACTTTTTTCTTTTGGAAATTCCATCATGAATTAATCAACCCCCACTCTGAGTGGGATAGATTCGGCCTGGACCCTGTGATTAATCACTGACTTTAGAAAACCAAATACAGTAAATTAGATTATAGTGCAGAGAAGTTTGCTTCCTCCCTCCCATGCTTTATTGGCTGGCCATAATAAACCATTAAGCGGTAACAAGGAAACAAAATATGATGCGACAAGAAAATCCATTTAAATTGATGAACAAATTAGTAAATGTTAGAGAGAAGTGGGTGTTGGCACTTTGTTTCATGTAGCAACACGGTTGTTTGGTTAATTAGCAGCTCCACTGTAATTACCGTGGGAATGATAAACAGTAATCCCTGTATATTACAAATTAACAGGCTATTTAAAATCTGTCCAGAGAACATGCCACTCAGATTAATGAATGCACACGCATATCACTGATCATCAGCCTCATCCGTTTTATGTGTGCTGATAATGTGGGTCTCCTCTTGTTCGTCTGAGTGGCATAGCTAATGTTCTGTTCATTCAATCTTTAACACAACAACCTGCAAAAATAATCAATTCAGAAGGTGAAATCATTTTATGTTTACATCCTTAATTTGTTGTTTAGCCCTTCATCATCTCTCTGTAAGATAATTAAGAGCACTGTGACCTTATGTCATTACTTCCTGTTTACCATCTCCCATCATCCCTCAGGCTTTCATTATGACAGATGAGTATGAGAAATACCTTTAGCATTTTATCTCTGCCTTTTTATCATAGCAGCAGAAATCCACTGAGAGTCATTGATTGGATGGTCTGCAATTCATCTTGGTGGTAATTGGAACAAACACCGTTTAATGACAGTGAGGACCAAGTGGTTGGCAGAGCAGAAAGTTCCTCTCTCCAGAAGTCTCCAAAGAAGTGCAATAAGATTCATACAATCGGTTCTTGGATTGGTTAAAAGGGCACGATGATACTGTACAGGAAAAATGTGATCCATGTCATGTTAAAGACAGAAACCAGAAAATATGTTGTAAAAGTGAGCATGTCCTTATTTAGTTACAATAAAGGATACTGCCGTGGAATATATGGTCCTCAAACCAGTTCTTTACTGAATGACTAAAAACTTAAGGTGATGGAATTGCAAAACATCCTTTTTTAGTAAATACTAAAACCCTTACCTTACCTTAAAATGGGACTTATCCTGAACATGTCACTTCTTCAGTGCTTGTGCTCCCACATATAGGCATCTGAAGGGCCTACCAACCCACAAACTGAACTAAGACCAACTTAGCTGTCTAGATCCAATTGTTACCAATAACAACATAGCAACATAGCCATGTGGATTACATGTAAATTCATAGTGGTTCCAAACTGATTATTGTTTCTCAAATTTTATACCTTGTTAGACTTACATTGCAAAATACATATTTCAAAGAAAGAATGGAGCAGCTCATTGCAATGCAGTGTTGAGACCTTGCACAATTACAGTATTGTTTCGCTTCACCCACTGTAAAATCTGGGACCTTCGGAGGTCCTCCTGGCTATTGAGCTATCGATCACACGGATCACGACCCTGACTTTACCACCAAGGCCTTAATTTAAAGCAGCAGCCTGTGTGTGTGTGTGTGTGTGTGTGTGTGTGTGTGTGTGTGTGTACATGTAAGCAAATCAAAGTGTGTGTTGACCTCGCTTAAGCCTGTTATATTCAGCACTCCCTTGTTCAACAGAATGCCGAGCAGAGAGCAGGCAGATTGACAAAGGAGGAAAAAAGTCAATGTGCACCAAACGTAATTATATCTGCTCGTGCACACTCGTCATCATTGGATTTAGATAACATTAAAACAAATTCAAATGTTCTTAACTTGCAAAAATAATATATCTATATTCAAAAATATGGGTAAAAATTGATAAAAGCAGCTTATTGGAACCCAAATGACCACAGAAAGGCTTATTTGTAGTTGACTGTGCACCAGTGTTCTCCATCATACTAACATAAATCACTAGCAGCCCAATAAGAATGTTGTGTACTGTATATGTACAAAGGTCCATGACAGGCATTCCATATTGATGCATTTCCCTCTAAGACAGTATGTAGCTTTAAAAAAATGACATAACAAAATGGTGGCTGTTACAAAATGCACGGAGATTCACAGCGGGTTAAACATAGGTCAGTAATTGTACAAGTACCGAACCTTGCTCTGTATTTTGAAGGCATAAATAAGGCATAAACAAACGAGCCAGCGGATGTTTAATGTGGCTACACTGGGACTTTTCCTGTGATAAATGGGCTTTGAATAATGCATGCAGGTACAGCGGAGGGGCTACAACCTTCAGGTTTGCCATCTGGTGTCCCACACTAGATACTGAGCAACCTCCGTCAAATGGTGAAGGTATACGTGAACTAACTGTTTATCCTACACACAAGATGAATGAAACAACGTGGTATTCACAATTATACCTAACTGAAGCATTTGTATTGGTAAGTTGAGTCTGAATCTTTAAAAAAAACTAAAGAAAGTCAATCTTTTGATCATTTTTTTTATGTTAAAGCTAGAGTTGGGAAGCTGATCAAATGTAAATCAAGATTATATTACTGCATTACCTATTTCTTACCTCAAATGTTGGCAGAAACCTGTTTTAGTGTACTGTTTAGCTGTAAAATGAGAAAGGATGTGACCCGATCGCTGTTGAAAACAGTCGGGCCAAAAACCAAGTTAGATAGTAACTACTAACTGTGGTTTTATTGAGCTTCAATGGGGACAATTTGTGATCCCACAGCCATTACAGTATAACATCGTACATTCATACATAAATTGTCCTATCTAATATTTTCCATCAGATTGAGCCATTTCCTCATTTTTTGCCCAATACATGCTATCTTCCTGTTTTCCACTAGGGGCATTCCTGCTGTAGTATGCTGCAGTGTTTGATAAAATGCATCTAAATCTATGTTGTTGTTGTTAATCATTGATATATCCCAGACTATAAACAAAAAAAGGGTTTTTGTATTGTTGCTTTTTTCATGAAAAACAACAGTGGCAATCTGTAAGCAAACGGATAATAAAAGGGTTGAAATTCTGAGAATGAACCAATATTTGTTAGTTTTCATCAGGACTGTATAAAGGGGATACTAATGGTAATATATAGCAGTTTCAGGAAGCGGATATTTTTGTCCTTTAAGGTAAACATTTTTTGACATTGCACAAAAACACAAATGCATCAAAATCTATGTTGTTGCTCACCATTGACATAGCCTAATCATAGACTGAAATCAATTATTTAAAAAATCTCCTTTGCATCTTTCAATTTTGTTTTCATAAAAAAACAACAGAGGCATCTAAAGAATTATGATCAGGGTTGAAGTAGGTGAAAATATTTAACTGCGGGGAAGTGCACATTAATAATATTATTTTTTATGGCAAGAATCAGAGCTACTTTTTTAAAGGGATGCACATGGGGTTGGCCTTTAGTTTGATTCATATGACCAGGTGATCCTAAAGCCATTTGAAGTAACTGCCCTGAGACACCTGGAAACATGTTGTGGACTTCAATTTTAAAATGTGATAGAAGAACTGAACATTTTCTTCAGAACATAATTAGACAGTAGAAGCTTTTGTTGAAATGATGTGTGGCACAATATGATTACTTCCTGTTAAAGGGAACTGAAAATATAACAATTTACAGACACAACAAGATAATTAAGTCATCATCACAGTATTAGTCTGTATCTTGATTTTTACATGTAATTTGTTTGTAATTATATAACTTAATATTATACAAAATTGCATTCAATACATTCTGTATTGTGATTGATATATGTCTGCCTTTTAATTAGTGGAACAAATGGCTATTACCTCTATTTGGTAACCAGTGTAGTGTGAGATTATGCTGCCATTGGAGAGAGGGTGTGCTCCATTATCCCCATTTCTGCAATTCATCTTGTTGAGACTACAAAGACACACAAAAGCCACATGTTTCTTAGAAGGAGATTAGTTTGATACAGACAGGAGGAGGCTACACATGCAGACTCTTTGCCCCACCTTGGACTGTTGCTTTTTTAGTTTGGGTGAAAACACTTTTGCTCTCAGATGCAATTGGACAACATGTCATATGACCTCGTTTGTTTGAAGCAGTGTGAGCATTTATATTCTGACACAAATTATTGAAAAGTGCATGCACAAAACTTTCAAATTTAAAATCAATGTATTTAACTAACTTCTTCTGAAACTGGCTGAGCTCCGTCTAACAAGATGTATTCCCGAAAACCTTCATGACCACTATAGTGATCTGCTACTTAAAGCAACCGCTGTGGTTCAGACACTTACAGGTCCACTCATGCTGGCTCAGTCCAAACCACCTCATAACTAGAGCCAGGCCAATACTGGTTTGGGCAGGCTGATACTGATACTGTGACGGCAAAACACCAATCTCGGAACCCAGCGGTCTGGCACCAATTTAGTCGTCTGGGGCCTCGGACAATATTCAAGAGATTCCTGTGTAGCCAGTAGATATGTGGGACGTAACTTCCTCTACTCTGCGCTGGTTACTGTTTACAGATAGCAACATGAGATGTGAGAATGGAGTTGGAGTTAAGAGAGGTGGTCTAACACTGGATTCACTTTATCGTCAGACGATAGCCTGTTGGTTCTGAGATTGCATTTCGGCCAATGCATCCTGTCTCTTTTGCTCTCTCTGATTGGTCAATACTACTTGGACTACAAATGGTCTAGAAATGGACACCAGCATGCTTTTTATGGCCAAATCTCATCCTGTTGCCTACAAATTCTGCATTCATATGCAGATATCTGTTTATATATTACGGCAACAATGTGTCTAATTTATCTCAAATTGACACACTCATATATGTATATTTTTACTCAGAAGCTACAGTTTAAAATTTAAAATCTCTAACTGACCGCCACCATATCAAAAACCACTTCCTTTGTATTTCCCCATGTCATTCAACTATAAAAACAGGACATATGAATAATAAAAAGGCACCACACTCACAAGCAGCCTGCACTGTGAATTAGCTGCTCTCACCACACCCCAAACCTGACATGTTCTAAACCTGTGAATGCACAAAGAAGATGAAGGACCCACTTTGGATTTGCAGGTGGTCAATATGGATCATGTACTGGCTGCTGTTTTGTCAGCACTAAGCCTGCAGCCAAAACATATTCCTGAAATCTTTGTATTTGCAAGGAAAACAAGCGGGGGTTCTCAACCTAACACCTTGACATAGCATTGATGGGGAGTAAATGGCTTATCTACCTGTGCACCAAAGAGATCCCTGGATTTGCCCTCAAAATACACTTTTACAGGCAATCTGCTTTCCACAAAAAGGGGTCAAGACAGGCGGAGAGATAAATAAATTGCTTTGCTACTGCACCTGTATACTCTGGCTTGTTCCAACCAGGTCATAGAAAGCATATGCCTCCCCACACACATGGAGCAAAGGAGACAAACAGCCATAGAGGACTTGAGAAAGTTGAGCGGAGGAGAGAAAATAAGAAAAATAGGTAGAGAAGAGCCTATAATCAAAGAAAGAAGGGTGAGGAGAGAAGTGTGGAGAGATGAAAGAAGGAAGAAAAGAAGAGAAGATCAGAGGACAGGGTTGAATAAATACTATAACAAGACCATAACATCATGGTAAATTCTGGAGAGCAGATTGTGATCTGAGGATAGAGGGTTGGAACAGCAGAGTGTGATAAGAACAGCTTGCAAGTGGAGTTTCCATGCCTATATGCTTGCAGCAGCCATTACTCAACTGCATGGAAAAAAAGAAGAGGAAAGCTGGATGTTATATATGCTGCATGAGTTTTCAGACATGTTGTTGCTATCACAGTGTTCCTCTCAATTCGTTTTGTGCTTCCGTTTGCATCGCTTTGTATTACTCATCGGCGTGTGAATGTCTAACCTTGTACTTTGATAAATGCCATTACTGCATAATCCTTTGTAATGGATTCATAATAAACAGGGGTGTGGTTAGAGGCTAGGAGAGATGGCTGCAGCTGATTCCATTTGCCTTGTGGAGAGAGCAGCAGTAGATGACTGACTGAGGATTAGGAGTACAAATGATGGGATTTTGATGGTGGAAAGCCCAGCTGAAAAGCAGCGCAGCATGAGACCATGAAGCGTAGCGGGAGAGCAGACGCAGGCTGGGTTTCAGTGCCTCGAGCAGACACTGTCACATCTCCCACACAAAACAGCAGCATTGATTATTGCAGAATATGGAGCCAGGAGCCCTGTCTTTCTCCTATACAATGCTGAAATGAGGCATGCTGTCGAGTAATACCTGGTTAATGTCAACAAATTGACGGTCCAGGTCTTAATGCTTTTTCTTGGCACCTCTGTCATTTCACAATTATTTTCTCACTGTAACCGTGTATCTTAAGGACAAGAGGCTTTCACAGAATGATTTATTTTTATATATATTTCATACTGAAAAAATCATATGCGGCCATTTCAGCAATAATCCAAACGTGTGAATAGAAAAAAATAACTACTACAAGGGCACATGGAGAGTGCAGACCCCCACCAAGACCAAAAGCCGTATCTCACGATGTTAATCAAAATAAAAATGAATTAATGTATCTGCCTCTGGCGGGCCAGTAGTTTATCAATCATTCTGCTGACAAACAGAGTAACAAACCAACTAACCCAGGGGAAGAGGGGGGCTCCAATGTTTCCTCAACAGCCAACAAAGCTTTAAGTTTTTAAATATGTGTCTCTCTGACTGTTTAGCTAAACATTCATTCTGTGAACTCTACTCCATAGTATAACAAAACCAGGTTTTAAGATTAGTAATGCTGTATACACTAAATTACTACCCTACCTATCAGTGGTGGGCCGTCAGGGCCTTCAAGGCCTTCTCTGCTGGCCTAAACATAATCACAAAGTTATAGCCATTTTATAATTTAATAATTTTTCAAAAATACACTACATGTATTTTAATTTATAAAAATATTTTTCCCATTATCTTATTTTCTCATTGCACAGCTACTGTCTTCCTCAGTTGCTCTGCTTCCAGTGCAGCTTGTTTTAAGTAGAGCTTTTATCCAATCAGATTTCACCTCTGTGTCTCTAGGTAAGAAGAGAGGCCCGAGGCCTGCAGACTCACAAGTGAATCCCTTTGCAGTTTAAGTGAATGGGGACGATATTGTTGATTGTCATAGTCTTCAACCAATCAGATCTTTAGTTTGACATGTTGGGCGTATTCTTTGACGTGCCAGAGCCTGCTAGCTGGCCTACAAGTACGTCAGCATTACGTGCAGCTCAGTTTTCGGGTGCAGCTCTGCAGTGGGCGAGCACGTGACTATCGTGAAATGAAAGTTAACCGCAGAGGCTTAGTCGGAGTAGTGAGAGTTCAAATTGAAAGATATGGAAGAAATTATGACATTTTTTGCATTTTTGTAGATTATTATTTTTTTACCTAGCTTTGTTTTTTTAACACTCAATGGCTGAAGGAGGAGAAACGGATTTGTGAGTTGGGATTTAACCGTGGGATTAAACTCTTTGTCAACAAAGAAAGGAGGATGGAGTTTGTCTTTAAGTGAACAGCATTTGGTAAGTCAACTGCGTTTGTTTTTTTACATCTAATATCTGAATAGCCCTTGAGTGTGTAGCAGAATGCGTGTTGCTGCTGTTGTTTTCCCGTTAAGCTAGTTAGCGTAGCATCCCAGAACACTTGCGGAGCCCCAGTTATTTTTTGTTGTGTTTTTTTTTGTTCTGGTTCAGAGGTCACACAGACCATTGTCTCCCTACATCAGTGATTCTCAACTGGCCTGACAAAAAAAAAATAATCTTGTGCTTTTATTTTTTAAGGATATTTTTTATGCAGCGGAATTATTCCAGCATTTACGGCCCTTGTTCAGCGGTGCATGAAAAACACCGACCAATGTGTTGTAAATCACGTCACGTGATGCAGTTTAGCCAATAAAATAAGGGTATTTTGACAAGTTTCCTGACTCGAGTGAGATGTACACACACCGTGACACAGGGGGCTGAGATGAGGAAAGAGATCGCAGAGCAGTACAATTATTATGTGAGTTGTGACAGTAAAATCATAAGACAATCTACAAAAGAGAAAAATGGGTCGTGGCTTGTCATTAAGGAGTGAGATGGTGGGTCACGCAACCAGACCAGTTGAGAACTACTGTCCGACATGAGCGCAGAAAACATTATATTTCCTACAATTTAAGCTTCTGCATTTTCCAAATGCACTAGTATTATTCAGAGGTATTGTTTGGTTTGTAAGCCTTGTACCGAATGGTACGAATATGTATATAGTTATAGCCCTAGAAACGAATAATAGCTGTGGCGCCATCATGAAGTTATAAGGTGGTATTTCAGCTGCAGGACAGCAGTGAAGGCCCAGGTATAAAATGCACGGCCCGCCACTGCTACCTACCTATGTATGTATGTATGTCATGTAATTTAAAAATAGTTACCTTAGACAATATTTGTAAGTTGGGCAAATATTAGTTACAAAATCGCATGAAAGGGTGATTCTTCTTAGAGGCTGATTGGTCCACTAAAAGGACCCCTGTGTACGTTTGTGCATATAGTGCTGAGAAGCAGACAGCAGAGTACACATTCTGCCTGAAACATTGCACCAACAGGCAAATGGCATTATAGAGAAAACGCAAAGCTTGATTTATAATGCACATTCCAGATGATACACATTGTGCCTCACAGCAAAGCAAAGAACATTTATAGTGTAAACACATGCATGCTCAGTGCACGGAAACAATCGGGTCCAATTAAAGACACAACCACAACAACACAAAGCTAATGAAATAGTAGGTAACAATGAACGTTTTCTTACCGACTTCAAGCAATGCCATTATTGAAGCATACCTAAGGTAATCTATAGCAGAGTATTCCAATAGCTAGACAAAACAAAAGCACCTTCACCAAGTTTGAAATGAATCATTCGAACAACCAGACCGGCTGACGAGGAAGGCCAAGTAGGGCTTGGTCAAATTGATAATATGTCAAATCTAGTCATTCATTTGAAGAGTAACCAGAGAGACAAGGGTGAGATGGTCCAACTGGACATGTTTTATTCTGGCCACTGTATCTTCATAGATGAGATTACAGAAATACAACCAATTACTGTAGAGATGAATGCATGTATTCATTTTCTACATCAAAGGCTTACTTGGTTACATGAAAAGTATTTTCCCAACAGAAACCAAATGCTATGTTTAAAGACAGCTCGTACCCCTGAAACTGCACTGCCAATGTCTGTTAAGATGTTGCGAGTTACTTTTACTTCATCAAGATAGTCAAGTGTGAATTTCCTCTCAGTACTCAATCTCAGGACTTAACAAAACCATCTGACAGCCAAACTAGCAGCAGGTGGTGTGTACAGAGAGTGAATCCCTGTGATGAGTGGGATTGAGGGGTTTACCTACGCATCTTGGCTGCTTCACTCAGTGCGGTAAATGTTGTGTAACATGAGGGGGTTTCAGATGGTGGAGCCGTCTGCTGTTATAACTCACTTAGCTGATAAGGACACTCACCATCACCTACCTTTCCTGTCACAGACTGTTGCCATAGTGATACAAGGACATGGGTGTGTGAGCAAACAGGTGTGTTCATCTTTGAGAACAAGCCAGGGACAGCTCTGTAACCACTTAGATTCACTTAACCAAACTGAGACGTGTCACACACTTTGACACGTCTCAATTGTTAGAGTTTTCTAACAATTTTCAGAGCAGAATTTTATTCTTTCAAATGTGTTTATACCCTCATGGGACACCAAAAAAAAACTGAAGCCAAAGCTAGTACAATTATTGTAACTTTATATTGAACAACTATTAAACTCAGTCTTTGTTCAAATGTATCTCAATCAAACATGGGGCAGTGAAGACCTGAAACAGAATTCCGTACATCATCATACAGCAGTGGCGGGCTGTGCATTTTATACCTGAGCCTTCACTGCTGTCCTGTAGCTGAAATACCACCTTATAACCACATGATGGCACCATATATATTATTAATGTTTAAGGCTGTAACTATGTACATCTTCGTATTAAACCGTTCGGTACGAGTCGTTTGAATAATGCTAGAGCATTTAGAAAATGCAAAAGCCTAAATTCAGGAAAATACAATGATCTCAGCTGGTCTGGCTGTGGAATCCACTGTCATTCCTTAATGACAACCCAAAGAGATTATCATAGGATCTTACTTTCACAACTTGAACGTTGAACGTACTGCTCTGCAATGTCTTTCCTCGTCTCAGCCCCCTGTCTCATGGTGCATCTCACTCAGTCAGAATGCCCATATTTGATTGGCTGAGCTGCATCACGTGATGTGATTCACTACCCATCAGCCTCTGCTGGCTGTTAAGTTTCGTTTCACGATAGTCATGTGCTCGCCCACTGACCAATCACAGCACACTCTGCACCTCGCGGCAAAGCTACACATGGACACTGAGCGGCATGTAATGCTGACGTCATTGTCGGCCGGCGCGCAGGCTCTGATTGTCAAAGAATACGCCCAACATGTCAAACTAAAGATCTGATTGGTTGAACACTATGACAATCAACAATATTGTCCCCATTTACTTTAATCTGCACTGGCTGCACCTGAGACTCTGCAGGCCTCGGGCCTCTGTTCTTACCTAGAGATACAGAGGTGAAATCTGATTGGATAAAAGCTCTACTTAAAACAAGCTGCACTGGAAGCAGAGCAACTGAGGAAGACAGTAGCTGTGCAATGAGAAAATAAGATAATGGGAAAAATATTTTTATGAATTACAATACATGTAGTGTATTTAACAAAAATTATTAAATTATAAAATAGATATAGCTTTGTGATTCTGTTTAGGCCAGCAGAGAAGTCCTTGCAGGCCCTGACGGCCCGCCACTGTCGTATAGTCACCCTGAGAGGTAAATGAGAATACAAATATGGTGATCCATTTTCTGATTCTGATCTAAATAGATTCTGATCTAAATTCCCTCCTGGACTTCAGAACAGGTGAAAAGAAAGGTTTTTCAGTACAAGCTTTTTTTTTCTCTTGCCATCTGTGAAAAGGGTGGGAAAGAAGTTTTCCACATTTTTTTTAACCTGTGAGTGAAACAATAGATTTGGCAGGTGATTCAACCAAATGTTGGGTATGAAGAAATACTCCACACTAAAAACAAGTTACATATGTGTGTGTAAATATAAACTCTCCTGGAAGGAAACGTGAATGCTTTTAGTCCAGAACATCGGGTAATGGTGCACTTCAGCCTCTCATGGCCGACATAAGTATTACAACAATCACTTAATCCTAGGGGAGCAAAAACCTGCCAAAACGATGTTTTTAAAGATGTAAAATGTAACTTTAGAAAAATCATCCTGTTAAAACTTTCATGAAAAAATGATCGTAGGAAAACCTTTTGTTACACCTGTTCTTAAATCTTAAACACTGACTTTGCTGAATTAGAAATTGGATCACAAGAATTTTGTTTCCTCACTTGCCTCTCATTTGACCTGCATTAATTATCATTATACTTATATTGTCGTATATTAGCAAACAGTTGCCAATTTATGTAGTTTCTGGCCACCAGATGAATGAAAGTCCAATGTTACTAATATGATACTAATATTGTTCTTCTCCAAAACATAATGTATGTATTTTATTTTATTTCAACCAGTTTAATCTCCTAACAGGATTCAATAAAGATCCCATGTATCTCGAAAAACAACAAGTGATTTTTGAGGTTTATCGCAACGGTGGGAGCTTTGTGTTTGCTGAGAGACGCCTGCCTCTCACAATGAGAGCACGAATAATCTCCCGTAACGTCTAATGCCTGTAGAGAGGCTCTGGTTTGTCCTAATGTAATGGAATTATTCTTCAAAGATCTCTTGATGCAGAACCGCAGTGAAACAAACAATTACAATTCAATGCGTGCAATCTACAATAACGCAAGATTGTTTTCCAGCCTTATTACCAGGAAATACACAGTTATGATTTACTTTGTAGTTGTCTCAGCAGCAAAGATGCATATTTACTGGGATGTATATTTTATATTCACAATCAAGAATGGCACTGCATGTCTTAATTGTAAATGGAATATATGGCTGTTGTATGGATGGATGGGTGAATGGGAAAAACAAAAAAGAGTTTGAGGAGAAGACTGCACCACCCTCATATCTAAATTTGAAGCTACATTCAGTGGCTGGTTAGCTTAGCACAAAGACAAGGGGAAACAGCTAGCGTCGTAAGTAGCCTGGTAACAACACCCGCCTTCCACCACCTCTAAAACGCACACATTTACACGTTATATCTCTTGTGTTTAATCTGTACAGAAATTGTAGTGTAAAGTGTTAAGTGCAATTCACAGTTTTACGAATAGTTATCCAGCAGATCTTTGGAGCAGTAAACCAAAACACAAGTTATTGCTGTTTCATGTAACATTCTGAGAACCAGAATACCACATTGTTACGAAATTATTAGTTCTGAATAATAATAACAACGATTATAATAGTAACAATACATTTATATAGCGCTTTCAAAGGTACTCAAAGGCACTTTACATGAAAGGAAAAACTAATTCTTCCTTAGATCTGTCAACATAAATTATACCTGAATAATATCCACATGGGATGGGCCCTCACTAAAATACCTGTGGCCAGTAACAAACTTTTGAGGCTTGGGCTTCCGTTGCTTTATGATTAAGGGATTAGATATCAATATGTAATTTTATACCAGCATATTATAATTTATACGTCCTTATTTATACCTGTTTTCTAAGAGCACCTTAATAATTGAAATACTGCATATAGTGTCTTAATTTAAGTGTTGTGATTTGTATCTTTGGGTATGGGGAGGGTTTTGGTCTCCCCTGGGTTACAGTTTTCATCTGCATGTTATCAGATTCATTTATCATGAACGTTTTAACAAAAAAACAGCACCAATGTGCCAGACAATTGATATGAGAAGAATGATAAACATTACATTACATTTGAAAGACAGTGCCGGCATTAAATTGTAAGCTAAAACCTTAAATGTTTAACTTTCTTGATAGGGGGTATGGCATGGAATTAGCAGTGATAGACTTCTAACAGAAAATTCTATTTCTACATGCCTGTCTTGTTCCTTATCGAGGTAGAAATTTAAGTCCCTCTGCTTGGTGATATTCTTCAACTAATAATGAGTATTACAGTGGTGTTAGCAAGTGAGCCTGCCTGTCTCAAGTGTATCATGAGTAAGCCTGCCTCAAAGCCTGCAGCAAATCCTCTGTCTAATTCTCTGTCCAGCATAACGCCTATCCCCTCCAGCCTTCCCCCGGCCCTCTGGGGGGATCTGGATCAACATCTAATGAACTGCCTTCATTTACCGCTACCTCCACTATTTGCCCTCTACAGCTAACTAGAGAACACAATCAAGTACCTCTGTGTTTCATTTCCTGTGGACCTGTGGGCCTTTGGAAGCTGAGGCTACCATGGACACAGAAAGCCCATGAGAGCTTTCATGGATGCAGCAACACTCCAAAAAAAGACATGATTATGAAGCCACTCTCACTCTGGATTTAACAGGCTTGGATTATTTTCTGTCAGGTTTGATCTCGCCAAATTTTGGGACACTAGCACAATTTCTAAAAATGTAAATAATGTTCAATTACAATTTCCCACCATGAAAGGATTACATTAAAGAGACATGACTAGCAACAGGAAGCAGTTTGACATTGACATAGAGTAGATAATTAAATGTGTAGAAGTTAAAAGAAAATTCTCTTTTAACCATTACTACATCTGACCATTGCCTTTACCCGTAAATGCCGATTCTGTGGGTGCTTTCTCACCAATATCATTATCCGCCTTCTTGAAAGCTGCTGTAGCAGTGTAGGTACATTATGGTAAGTACGGTTAGTTAATTTCTTCATAAACATACACTTCAGAAGCCTTACAGTGCAGCATAATCGTCTGTCAGTTGATTTCAGCACATGGGTTCTAATGATGCAGGAAGATGATCACCAGAACTGACCAATCAAGGAGTTACCTGTCATTCTGTATAACTTTATTTTTCCCCTTTTGGTTCTTTTGTAAAACGTGAGAATGAACCAGGAAACCGACCAGAAATAAAATGCTAAAATGTGCCCCAGACCAAATGAGCCCAACTACAGGTATTAAAGCACCCTTTGTCCTCCCAACAGACAGCTGTACAGCGGTGTCAATACCATCCACGCAGAGTCGGACTGGCAATCTGTCATACAGTACTGAGTGTACTGAGTGGTACTGACTTTCTTCACCTCCCCCCCCTCACTTTCACGTGGATCCGTCCATGAAATATGAGAGGTTAAGTGGGAAATCATCTAATAAAATCCAGACAGAAAGCAGAGTTGAATGAAAATACAAATGAAATGCATAAAGGAGCGTAAAAACAAAAAGGTGGACAGAAAAGGCCAGTAACCGTTGATGCTAGTGCAAAATCCTGCTCGCTGCAGCTGTGATAACATCAAACGTCTGCAGGCACCAAATGAGGAGGAGGAAAGAGTGTGCAGCAGCGGAGAACAGAAGCAGAAGACCCTCCAGCTGGCCATGCATGTAAAAGTATTAATGCAATTTAATTCACAACGAAGTGTTTTCAATATTGTTTGATGTTAAAATGTGAGGTATTTTCAATGAAAATTGCAACAAGATTTCCGAATGCCTTAATATGTTGTATGAACCTTGGTGTTAGCTTTGCAGTGCAGTCATTGTGTCTCTGGGGACATTATCTGTGGTCAGCTAACCCTTGACACTCCGGGGAGCTTTAGTTCCATCGTGCAGCTGTCCCCTGCAGAGGTTAGATAGATGATTCCATAACCTTCCATAGTCCTCAAATAATGTGACAAACCTTCACTCTGTCAGAATCTTGATTAGTCAGTCCGCTTGGCTTCACACTGCTGAAGATGTGACCTTGATTGCCACGGCTGTTAAAAACATGCTTTGAGTTATTTTTCTGCACATTCTGATGGGCCTATACTGCCTGTCCCTCCTCAAATCCATTAGTTCTGGAGAATCTAATTTGTGCTGCATTTCAGAAATCAATTTTTCTTACCTCAGGTTAGATATTACTCACACACACAATACAATGTATTACAATCATGCCATGTCATGTGTATGTGTGTGTGTGTCCATGAGTGAGTGTGCATCTATGTGTCTGTCAATGGCTAATCTCACATTCTGTTGAAGCAAGCTGTGACCACTTATGGTTCACATTCTGCATGCTATGGCTGACAGGATTGTATCAATACGAGTACTATTATCAACACTGCTTATCGGTTCAGTTCCTTATCGATAGTCTTATCGGTTATTTTTGATTATTTTGTGAGAAAAAGATAATCAATTAAAACATATTAATTATTCGTATGTAAACTTTCTGTATGTAAATTCTTTCTTGAATGGCAACAGCAGAAATGTTTAAATCACTCACTATTGTTGTTGTCATAAACTATTATTAAAAATACCGTATAAGTTATTGTGAAGCTGCTAGTCTGTGTTGTTATAAGTTATAACACTAACTTATAATAACACAGCTACTCCCTTATTAATAACTATGAATCAAACAACTCAATACACACTGACAGACAGTTGTTACCTCAAGCCGTTTGACTCCTCTGTTGAGAAGGGGTGCAGGCCTTTAACAATAAACTGGGTAACAGCTCTGTGACACTCGTTCACTCTCTAATGTGTCATCTTCCCTGTAGCTGCTAGCGTGAAGGGACTTGGGCTGAGGGAGGGGGGATGGGCTGGGTCATGGCTGCAGCCTCAGCCCAACAATCTACAAGAAGTTCCCAAATCCTTAAAAAACAGTCACAGCTAAATGATTAGCTAAGTGATTATCTTTCATTGATTAGCCTATTATCAAACTCCGTATGGCATCGCTAACGTTACCTGCAGTGGTCGAGGATGGACGGCTGCTTGACAAACAGTAGAAAATTGAGCTTTTCTTCACATTTATGTTCTGCTTGTTGGTCAGATGCTGTGATAACCTGCTGGTGTTACTTCTCTTACTTTAGAGCAGGGGTATTCAAGTAAATTTCCAAAAAGGTCCAGATTGAGAAAATCTCCTCGTGCAAAGGTCCGGAACATTACAATAACATCTAACTTGCACTATTTAGTGCCATATATATATAGATATATATATATATAGATATATATATATATATATATATATATATATATATATATTCAAGAAGCCTAGTAGTAGTAACACAGTAGTTTCAGCTCTATTCTCTCTGTTAACATCATTGTTGGACAGTGAATTCATGTGTTAGGATTCTGATCATATTGGGCTCTTAGGTTTATTTTCTGTGACTTCATTTCAGATGTGAGTGGGTACGTTTGCTCCGTGTGAGACATACTGTTTTTAAGCTGCCCGTGGAAAGAGTTTACCTATATGAGTGTGTCCAGTCTTGATTAAAGACTCTGGTCTATCTTGCCGTTTTTCTCTTCTGGGGATCGTTCTGTGATTTGACTTTTACAACTCATGTAAACATTTTCCTGCTCTGCTATCTCTTTCCTCGTCTCTCCCCCGTGTGTCACGGTGTGTGTACATCTCACTCGAGTCAGGAAACTTGTCAGAATACCCATATTTGATTGGCTGAGCTGCATCACGTGATGTGATTTACAACTCATTGGTCGATGTGTTTCCTGCACCGCTGAACAAGTGCTGTAAATGCTGGAAAAGCTGCGCCGGTTAAAATAGAAGCGCTTCGTCAAAATTTAATAATTCTCAATTATCTATCGGTTTTAGGTCCTGGGTCCGGATACAACGGCGTCTGGGTCCGGATTAGGCAGTTAGGTACCCCTGCTTTAGAGGGTTCTATTGTATTTGAGACAACGAGAGTTCTCATCCTCTACTGGAGTCAAATGTAGCCACACTTTGGATCTGTTTCTTCTCTCTGCCATGATGTGAGTCTCACGCTGTACTGAGCCAGAGTCGGTGTGTGTGTGTGTGTGTGTGTGTCAGATTAAAGCACGACTCCGCCCCTTGTGCAAAGACACGGTACATCCCAAGTCTCTTAATTGTCATTTCCTCGATCCTCGCTCGAACCGGAAGTTATTCTGTGCCGCCATATTGACGGCCGTCCCAAAGCTCTTATTTCTGCTCTGAGGAGCGAGGATCGAGGAGGGAGGAGGGACCTCTGAGGAGCCATGAGCGAGGACACACGAGAACAGACTTCCAGGAAGAGTTTTAACGGCTGACACGCTCCCTCCTTGTTCATCAGTCATGTGATTGGACGCTGCAGCCGATCGGACTGATGAGATTTTTTTCAACAAGTAAACAGTGAAGACGGATCACAGATTAAACTCAAGCTTTATATTTGATTAGTTTTCTGATTCAACATCTGGTTGAAATAAATGTTCAGTGTAGACTGAACAACAAAAGGACCACAAACAACTTTCTTCATTTATTAGAAAGATTTGTCTTTTCATAATCTGATGTTTCCCTCAATAA